>NC_059511.1:5762575-6065606 GCF_905147795.1 Pieris rapae | reverse complement strand
AGGTGTATTAACATAATAATTACTACAAACGGAAGCTGAGAGCTTAAAAACGAATATTTTCTATTTTCAGTTATGGAATGACAAACATCGTGAAGAGCAAGTGGTCCCAGCTGTAAAGGATTCTCTGAAGAAACTCGGCTTGGATTACGTTGACTTATACCTCATTCATTTCCCAGTCGCCACTAAAGTGAGTATATATCATAGTTTTAATAGTCCCAGAAAGTTAGTTTTTTAAATAGATATCATAATCGGATTAAATTTCTTAAAAACAGATATAATTTATTGGTCTAGGCAACTGTGAGCCTATGGCCGTTTTACAGATGTGTGTATGAACTAAAATCATTCGTAAACCCATTAAAACTTTTCCAATAATATAAATAGTCCTCAAGTTGGAAACAAAGTTATGTTTCTAAGAAAACATAATTCCCTTTCATACGAGTTTCTTGAAATGATGTTTACAAACTACGTAAACATTGTAATCTTGTCGTCTCTAATGCCGGCTGTACACACGTCGAGACACACCGAGACGGGCCGAGCACGAGAGTGTACAATAGAGCTCTCGTCTCGTTTCGCTTCCTCGCAGTTGGTCTCGCCTCTCTCGGTCGCCTGTCGGTTTTTGGCGCACGAGTCAAAGGGTCTCGCGAGTAAAACGAGAGCGATCTGTACACACTCGTTTAATCACTTCCTCAATTGGATAATATTCAAAATTTAGGAACCTAATTCCCTTTTTATGTTGCGGTGCATTTTTTATGTGCATTATATGGCGTATTTTTTTATGGTTAACGTGAAGAATATTATAATAACTTATTGCACAAAGACAAACAGCAGCAGCGGTTTCCAAGTCCATTATAAACGGTGTTTTATAAATACAATTAACGTAACGAGTATGTACAGTATGTACAGAACTGAGAGAAGTGTGTACAGACGGCATTATTGAAATTTCTCGGTCATTAAGTACTATATACTATACTATACTTTGAAAGTTTTTGATACAAAGTTTTTTTTAATAATTCACTTGTATTGTCTCTAAATTCATAATAGTATTATAAACATTCAATATAGATTCGTTATTCTTTCGCGTTATATATTTGTTAGTTTATTTTGTATCTTAGAAACAGTGATATAACAGATGCCAGAGCAATTTGGGCTGTTATAAAAATAATTTAATCAATTGTGGGTATTATTTTGGAGTTCTATCGAGTTAGTAGTAACTGTTAAGGTAGAATAATATAGTGGAATAAATAAATAAATAAATGATTAAAATTATACGTCAATGTTACCTAGTAAACTTTTCCTACCAATACATATGTTTAAGCTTTTCTCTATCACTTAACGCATTTTCCTAACATTAGAAATGTGTCGACACCGCGACCTAGGGTTGACGATATTGACAAAATAATAAAATACTGTATCTAATAGAATTTGTACAACAATTATCAGTAGTCAATTGTGTAATTTCTATACAGTACATATTGCTATCTTAGGCCTGAGCATGGCAATATATTGATTGATATTGTGTTGGATTGAATTGAGGCTCACTTTAGTCGGACTACTATACTAAGTCCCTTCGAAGCAGATACAAAAATATTTAGATATAAAAAGAAGTAATATATTTTGTGTAAAAAAACTACTACTAAACTAAAATTATATTTTCGATGTATTAGATCATTTTATGATTATTATCGAAATATAATGTGTACGGCGTGAAGTTTGTGAAGAAAAAATTTGCGAGACCAGACAAGTATTATTCTAAATTATCTAAAACAAGTATTATATATATAAGTAGTATTATGTATTCATAAAATCCATTTACCTCAATGGCAATTTAAATACTCATTAGGTGATAGCCCTTGCAATATACAGACGTTATTCTGATTGCTTTGATCTAAATGTATCTTTCTTTCTAAGTAATCATCATTAGGAAAATGAAAAAGTCTATTTTTTGCGAATAGATATAAAGTCTTTCACGCTTTTGAATAGGAAATAAGGTCATGTATGTACCATAGAGTATATTCTTATTTTAAATTCCGACGCCCGATGCTAACTTAGTAATTTAGCAAATATGAAGTTTTCACAATAAATGCTTAATATTCAATTTAAAAGCACTTAAACACCTGATTTTAGCTTAAATTATCTGTTTCCCTCATAGACGTCATCAATTTTCTGTATTTTATATACGCCATCGAGTTTTAGGCCCTCTCGTTACCTACATGACGTTTACACATAATATTTTCGATAGGATCCATCCATTGTATATGACGCCCAAACCCAATAACCTATCATAATCCATTTTTGACCATCTGAGATAGACATCTTTTTCCAAATATTGTTTAAATAACCAATCGACGGATTTTAATAGCCATCTGTCGATATAAGCTATCGATGGTAGGTCGGATCGGTATATATGGATAGACTTTTGTATGTAAATGACAGTTCAACTATGCCAATATCCGATATTAAGATACACCAGTTTTTAAAATAATTAGGAAGCTATTTGTTATGTTTTAAACATAGACATGTATGTTTTAATATTATTTGTACGGTTTTACTTACTTTAGCTTATGTTGATTATCAAATTTCAGTGTAAAGAGTGAAGATTGCATGGTAGCCGTCGCCAAAAATGGATTGTCTTCGTAGGGTTTGGTTATTGGGATGCACATAGGTGATCGATCGACTGTCACAATCAGATTGTTTTCAATTTAAGATTGTGTTTTAATTATTGGGTTCCGGCGTACATGACGTACAGTAGTCGGCACAGGTTGATTTAATCGCACGCTCTGAGGTTTAAAGGTTAAATCCACAGTTTAGATTTAGCGCAGTGACTCCCGTAGTTAAAAAAAGCAGGTTTCTTTCACTTGTGACGCTGATGTATTCAAACACTTCTCACTTTAGTTGACTGCACTAGATGTGCTTGACATCGCAGTCGAGCGTTTAAATGCGAGCAACATGTTTTTTGTTCCAAATCAGCTTCGATTGAGTCAAAATTATTCTTCTAGGCAGATGGCTCTCCAGACAACGTCGATTTCACAGAAACATGGAAGGGTATGGAGCAGGCAAAAAGCCTTGGTCTCACGCGTTCAATTGGAGTGTCAAACTTCAATATGTCACAAATAGACAGACTTCTATCAACTGCAAAAATCTGGCCAGCAGTTAATGAAATTGAGGTAATTATTAACTGTCTGGATATTTATTAGTAATATGTTAGATTATCTTTTGAAAAGAAACAAAAAAAAAATCAGCGTGTCTATAAAGAAAATTACAAATACAAAAAAGTAAAATAATAAAAAAACGACGACGAAAAAATTAGATAATGAAATTATAGGTCCTTTTATTAGATTGAGTTTCAAGTACTAGACTTAAAGATTTTCGTTCGTCACGTCATTCTGTCTGTAAAATCAACTACTAGTATACCTACTATCAACTTTTCGCATAAAGCTATTGAGACAAACTTCGAGTAACTCTTTCTCGTTGTGCTTCAATAAATAATCTCACTTTGACGTGAACATCATTTCAGGTTAACCCAACGCTTACTCAAGAGCATTTTATTAGCTACCTCCAAAGTAAGGGTATAGTGCCAATGGGCTACAGTCCATTTGGCTTTCTAGTCTCCAGAAAGACGGAATCCGCACCACCTCCAAGGGCCGACGACCCAGCATTGGTTAAAATGGCTCAAAAGTATGGCAAGAAGACCTCGCAGATCGTACTTCGATACTTGGTAAGGATTCTTAGCGATAACTCCTGCTATACATTAAGAGCAACGTTGACAAATATGGAATAAAGATTATTATTTTTAAGATCAAAGTTTTTCTAGAATTATTATTATTGTTTTTGTATATATCAACGTATGTGAAAATCATTCAACATAATATTGATTTCAAGCTACTTTTAGCTGCCGGCTTTAATTTTTTTCTCTTTGATTATTGTTATTTTGTGTGTTTATGTGTGTGTTTTGTTTGTAATAAATAATATGTCTATGTCTACGTTGGTTTGCAAATACCAAAAGTTAATTATTATTTTAATAAACGACAGCCTCGCTGTAATTCAGTAATAATAAATTCAAAGTCCAGACAGTCACGAATTACGTAATAAAGTCATAACATTTGGCTTTTGTGACATTAAATTGTATATTTTTGTTTCAGATCGACAGAAGCATAATCCCAATTCCGAAATCCACAAACGAAAACCGCATTGCTCAGAACATCGATTTGTTCGATTTCAGCTTAACAAAGGATGAAATAGCTACAATTAACCGTTTCAATAAAAATATTCGCGTCATAAACCCCGTTGATTGGAAGGATTATCCTAACTATCCCTTTGTAGACTATTGATAATGTTTAAATGAATTATTGTTCGATATATCAACGTAAACTAAAACTTACTTTTCTTTCATTCATATAAAGCACCATTAAAATACTGGTAAAACTTAACGCTTATAGAAATTTAATATATATGTTGCTTTGTATTATTGGGTTGAAATTATGTTAAATAGTTTATCATCTAAAGAGGAAAATAAACCTTAAGCTAATGTACAAATTTTGAATGTTGATTAGGCGGGACTATTAAAAAGTATCTAATACTATGCTTAATAACAGGAAATTTTTGAATACACTAAAAAATACTTGGATATTATAGTAAAAAAGTATCTGTGTTACCTAGTTTTTTATTTAAAAAATCCCTTAAGACCATTGTATGGACGTGACTTGTAATCTTATTTTGTACAGTCTAGCGTGACTACAAGATTATACTGGCACTATACAGGCAACTCGACCTTTTTATAACATTAATAATCCAGCGCCATCTAGTTTTACATTTAGGGAACTAATAAATCTTTACGCCTAGATAGGGAGACTGTTTATACTAGGTTGTGGAATTTCATAATGGAATTCGGAAAGTAAACTACTGCACAAATATTTAAATTATTATAAAACTACATTTAACACAGTTTCGTATTCTATTTCTCACTTTATGATTAAGGTAGCGCTAATGGGCCTTTTATTTCATAATATCAGTACATAGTATCCCAAAAAGTTTTTTCCCAGTTATAACGTTATTGACATCTTTGTACCAATTGTATACGAGACATGCCTTTTAAATTTTGTCGTTTAAAGAAAAAACACAACTGGAACCTCATAGGTTTTTATTGTTTTTCAAGGTATTCACCGCGTACATTTTTTTATTCCAAAATGGCTGACTTGAAAGTTGAAAGCGTCGACTCTTTCTTACCCTCTCTCTTTCTTAACTCGTTACACGAGGACCTTTTAAAAACGTTATTTTCTTTTGAACAAATAACAATCAAACTTCAGAACAGTGTAAAAAAAAATATCACTTATTTACACAAGCTTCGTTGAATTGATCCGTAATATGCTTTTATGTAGCAATGTATCAACAATATATGTATTTTTTTTTAATTTCACCTTCTAATATTACGATACAAACGTTAATTTTATATGTTACTTGACATCTTTAATTTTTCCTTAAATTTTCTGTTTTTCATATCAATCCATTTCAAAGATTCTTATTATATCGAACAACAATAATTAATAGTGCTACATGTCCAGTGTACATTAATTACCTGGATGTAACAAACTTATAAACGTTTTTAAAGCCGTATTGCTTTTTTAAAAACTGTTAAAAACTAATGTTATAATTTTTCGAAAGGTTTAACAACAACGAACTGTTGCAAGGAACAGGTAAGGAACTATGCAATCTTTAGACGAGATTTTCATCACTTTCATATCAATACGATGTTGTCACTGCTTCGGAAGTAATGAACATGAAAACATAATTTAGATATATTTCTTAACACATCGTCGTTTACACACAAACCAAAAAGAGTGTGATTATCACATTTTGAGGTAAATTTGTACTGAGAATATTTAAAAGCAGACTCCATAAGATAAACAGATTTGTTGCGAATATGCTTCAAAAGAGTACGATACGAATTTGCATAATTGTAGTGCTCACTGATCTAATGAAAAATAATAATGCTAAAAGTAATTTGTTAGCAGTTCACTTATTCCGTCACTTAGTCGTGGGATGAAAAAACCAGACTCGATACCAGACAACGGTCAATGAATATATCTACGAATAAATGATTTCTATGTATTGTTTTAATTAGACATGATACTAAATTTATTTATTCACTCTGCTTGATTCAGTAAACTGCAAAGTGGATAACGTATTCGGGTTCACGTACTGCCCATTCGTAAATGCGCTCTCACTGCAACTAAATTTAAGTCAAAAATGTGTATACACTCCGCAAATCGCAATATATTGAATTAATTATTCATCTATTGAAATAATTAATTATCATTAGTAAAACAAATATTAATCAAATTGTGTTGTTTAATACTTTCATAACCGTCGTCCTTTGTATTGTGTCATGTATAGTAATTATGCACCATTATGGCTGTAAGAATAAAATCGTCGCTGTCAATAGTAAGCTTTTTGTCTTTACTGATAATCTACTGATTAATGTATCTGTATAATGATAAAAAGATGAAAGATGATTTTTTTGTCTTAAATTACCACTTCAAAGAATATCGTATAAATGTTAATCGCTATAAAAACATGTTAAGTCTTAAAAGACGTAAGTATTAATCGGTTTTGTTTTTTATTCAACTTTAACATAATTCACCTCATATTCGTAAAATTGTCACTATATTTAATTATATAACGAGTATATATTATACGTTTCGTGTATGTTGACTGCAGATGTATTATAACTGGTGTTAGTCGTTGAAGACAGTCGCGTGTGTTTTAAGGATTTCAATTGAAATATATGAACAGAATTTCTAAGTTTTGCTAGAGGATGTCGGCTCCACATGATGCGTTTACAACGGTAGATGAAGGGGAAATTGAAAGGCATAGAAATATTAAAGATCTGTGGTGGGACCCTCATGGCTGCACGGTGACTTTACACAGTTTGAACCATCGCAGGTATATCACATTTTAAGTAATTTGGTATATCACATTGCGATTACAACGGGTTTTAGAGAAACTCAATTTTGAAGTTATTAAAAAAATATGTCGACTTTTTACATTTTTATTAATTTATGTTACGTCATTGTCGTATTCTATGTCAAGGTTATAGAAAAGGTTTTATTAGATTTCCAACTTTGATGTTTATCAGTAAGCAGTTTCTTTCAATATTTATATGTGAAATAGGTTATTATTAGTGAGTGATAATATAAAGTGATATAAAGTTTTTATTGATAATTATTGTTTTAGAGTGCCATATATTAGAGATGGACTTGTATCAAAAGACGAAATTTTGAAATCATCAAAACCCCTGGTAAACAAGAAAATATTGGAAGTAGGCTGTGGAGGAGGCATTTTATCAGAGGTACGTACAACATCTCAAAATAAAAGTAACGTTTATCTAAATATTTTGTTTTTGACATACTGTGCAATAGAATATATATGACTTGACTGGGCTAACAGGTGTTTTGGAAATATAGAGCGGAAGTATTGATATGCATGCTTAATTGCATAATTCTCTTTTGAAATATGGGCCTACGTAATAAGCAGTTTTAAGAGACAAACATTTCTGAAAATTATACATAGGACCCTGACGTGATCGTTTGAATATTTCTTTTCAAAAGTAATCATATATTTTACGCAAACCAAATATCATTTGTAGACTCCAAATGGAGTTTATTTTAACTAAATTTTTAGGCATTAGCAAAAATAGGAGCTCAAGTTACTGGGATAGACCCGTGTCAAGAATTAATTGACTTAGCAATTGAACACACCAGCGTATTTCCATTAGTAGCAGACAATAGACCAAAATACTACTGCACAACTATCGAGGTAAGATATAAGAGTTGATTTATCAATATCCGGAAATAAAGTCTTCAAAATTTCATAAATTTTTATTCTTAAGGTCGATGTACTTAATAACATTCTGACACATGTAAAAGTGTAATTTGTAAGAAATATTAAGTGTTAAATATATTTTTTTAGGATCATGCCCAAAGTCACCGCAACTATTACGATGCAGTGATCGCTTCAGAAGTGTTAGACCATGTAGTGAACAAGGACCTATTTTTAAAGCTATGCATAGAAACCCTAAAACCCGGTGGTAAAATATTCATAACAGCGCCAAATAGAACATTAACAGCGAGAATAGGTGTTTTCTTTTCGGAAAATGTATTTGGTTGCGCCGCAAAGGGAATACACGATTATGGCAAATTTATAAGCCCAGTGGATGTTACAAAGATTTTGGAAAAGAGTAGGTTACATTTATTAAGTGTATTTAAATTATTGATTCCCAAACCCTAATAAGACAAGAAGGCAAACATGCTTAATCTCGTTATTGCAATTAAAGATAAAAATATCAGTGAAACATTTGTTAGTTTTGTATCAAGAGTTTCTTTTTTGTTTTAAAAAATACATTAGAGAATCCTCTGAATAGTTTTTACTAAATACACCTCTTCCTGAATTCTTAACCTAAAAGAGCTGAGTTTAGACCAGGAACAACGCCTGTTTTACTACACAATACGTTTATTTTCAGATAACTGTGAAGTCAACAACACTTGTGGTTTAATTTACTACCCCTACATCGAAATCTGGCAATGGGTATTTTTTGAATCAATGTGGTATGCGATTCAAGCAACGAAAATTGACTAGGCTTAGCATTTATTATGTATAATAATTTTAAATGAAATCATTTTAACGATATTTAATAAAGGCATCGGAAATTAACTTTTCTCGTAATGATTTTTTTTATGATTAACTAAGAAATTCTTAGTATTGTCTTTTATTCACAACTTTTACACATTTAAAGAAAACTGTAAAAAAATGTATGTATGGATAAGCTATGTATTATTATAAACTTATAATTATTTTACATAATTTGATTTTTTTTTACTTTGTCTTCGCCGTCACCACGCACGCTTTAAAGCACGCGAAACGTCCGGAAAATTTTAAAATTATGTAAAATAATTACAAGTTTATATACATATACATAGCTTCAATCCGTTAAAAAAGTGTTTTCTTTAAGAAATTCTTACTTTGATTAACTAATTCTGAACAGACTTATTTACAGCAAAATCAAGCAAACTACATTAAATATTCCAATATTTAGGTATTTATTTATTAATGAGAAACAAACAGAAGAAATAAAACATAATGTTGATTGTTATTGATGTATCCTAGAAGAGTTTTACAGAGAAATAATGATTATAACCAAACATGACAGCAGAACTGTAGATAAATACATAATAAAATATAAAGTAGTTCACACATACGAAGACTCCATAAATGCTTATAACTAAATTAAAAAAGATGGTCGGAAGTCGACTTTTGCTGATACATAATTGTTTTATTTGAACGATTAGGTATTTTTTATTTATGATAAACTCATAAACAAAAAAAATAAAATAAGAAGATATTTGATATCAAGCTGGCAAGAAGTTGTCAAAGATGTATCTGATTTAGACGCTTCAATATTCGAGAAATGATCATAAGTTTTTGTAATGTTTCATTTATAATACTTATATAGTTTTTGTGATTCTGTATATTAATCAAGATAATGAAAAATGCAATAAAGTTATTTCCTTAAATATGTTAAATATTTTAGCATATTATAGCCTTGAATTTATCATACGAGATGAATAATTTATGAAATTCTTTTGCGATGTCGTTCATTAAAATTTTGAAGGCGCCGAGTAAATTATTTCAAAAAGATGTTATAACATTCTTAACAATCCGACGTCATGATTTAGGTGGTAAGTTGTTTATTATCTAAGTATTTGCCTGCGTCTTGGACCACTTGGATATCATATCTATGGATAGTAGACTTTTTCTGGATTACGTATGTGTATTCCAAATGCTACTCTTATGTACAACATTGATCCAGATCGGTTCCAGCGTTCTGCCTTATTTTAATTGCTCTAATTATTCTCATACTTACCAATTGTGGCTGTCGTCTCAAAAACATATAGCGAGAACATAGTCTATCGGTATATTTGTTTGTCTGAAGTCTGCAAAAATTTCCGTATTTAAGAAATCTGATAATTAATTAAAATACATTTATTTCGACCCCATAAATGTATGGAACATCATTATAGTTTATTCTTGCAGTGATAGACAACAAACTCCACTACATATCCGTAAAGCCAACAGCATCAATTTCAGTGCTAAGACAAAAAGTGTGGCATCTATTAGATCTGCCAGATTATTGCGATGAGATTATTAAACTAGAATCGGAAGATGGCAAAGAGCTACCGTTGACGGATCTGCGTACTGGCAATGAACCACAACACCCTTACATTTTAGAAGTGTGGTTACCCGTAAACCAGTCATGTACTCTAATATGTTACCCTATTATTGTATTAAGTATTAACTATATTATATAGTATGTATAAGACATAGGTTCGATTCCGGGACACAAAACTTGTCATATACACAGTGTAAAATATCCCCCATCTTTAATGAACGTCATTTAGATTTGGTTAAGATACCTACTATTAAAACGTCTTATGTTTCATTAATACTTTTATATGTATAAAAGTATAATCTATATAAAAAAATCTATAATACTATAGATTTTTTGTTGTGCTATAACCCAATACATGTAATGCAAACTATATTACTCATGCGTGTTCAAGTGTCCTCGAATAAATAGCTATAATAGTACAAATAAGGATTGTTTATAAGTTGTCTTGAAACATTAGTATAGGCCCCGGCGCGGAACTTGGCAAGAGTCGTTAGATGCGCAGAAGTCGTTTTTTAGGTCTCTTTGGTGGTGAAGCGGGACGCGGGGTATGACGTAGCGCCGATCACAGCGCGCTATTGGTGCGTCAGTCGATCCTTGCCTCCCGCACCGCGTCTACATTACGTTCGCTCTCGATTACACTTGCCGACACGAAAGTTGTACCATTTGTTTTTGTTGACTTTTTGGTACGAGTTCAGTTTTAAATTAAGTTTTGGTTTTGTTAGTGTTATTGTTGTTGTTTTAAATTTAGTTTTTGTAACGTTTATTACAATGCCAGGACCAAATACCGTTTTACGCAGACATGCCAGAAAAATGGTATACGATGTGTACTGTTTCATGGAGAAAGAAGCTCAAACTCTCGTCGCTGGACGACAGCGACTCCTCCAGCGACGAGAGTGAAGATAGTTTTGTCGAGGATGAGGAGCCAACTCCTTCCACGAGCTCAGGTGGTAGTTCTAGTTTGATGCCAGGTGTAAAATTATTATTAACCGATAGTGACCGCGAGAACTTATAATTTTTAATAATAATATTTTTTTACTTAAATAAATAATGCATATCATGTTTTATTTATAACACCTAATAAATGTCACGAATTCCTCTGCTTTGTTTATATACAAGATTTAAAATAAATGATGGCAATAACCATAATGACAATCAATAAAAGTGAACAGTTTTTGTTCCACTAAGTGTACGATGCGCGAACTTGCCCCCACTACGCCAAAACCTTGCCAACTACGGTGCCGGGGCCTATATCATAAAGTAATTAATAAAAAGATTACATCGTTTAAATAATAATGTAATCGGTATGACGAATTACTGTCCGCTTTATACATATACTAAATTCGCATTTAAATAATAATTACCACTTTATATACCTACGTAAAACGAATTTTATCGTGGAAGCAAAAATGCATTGCGTAGTACGATCAATTTTTTTATAGATACTTGCGGATTACACAAGAACATGTTAACAATAGGCGATAGTAGTATCCTTAACCAAAACAGTTCAAGTGGTACTGAATTTGAAGAGAAAATCCACAATGATAGTAGTGCCAAGTCAACTGGTAATTTTTAGTTTCAAATATATAATTATAGTTCATAATGTACTTATGTTGTATATTGAAATTGTATGGCGCAATATAACGTTAATGTCGAGAGGCAAAATATTCATTATATTAATACGTGTTGTATTTTTAAGCAGTGTTCGTCTTGTGGTTACAGATTCGATCCCCGGCTGTGAACTAATGGACTTTCAATGAGCGCGTTTAACTCTTGCTAGGTAAAGGAAAACATCGTGAGGAACCCGACATGCCTTTGACCCAAAGAGTCAATGGGGTGTGTCAAAAACAGAAGGATCTAATTCTCTATCAGAAATCGCAAACGATCACGAAAAATCTGAACCCAGACTTAGATTGTCTTCTTAATTTTACATGAAACAGAATTCCATACATAGTTTCTGAATATTAATTTATATAACCTTTTAGGTACACCAATTATTAAGACAACAGTGGCAATGAAGACGAAGAACGATAACAAAGCAAATACTTTGCCTTCAGATTGCAAAAGCGAAGTTTGTTCAAAAATTTCATCGACATCGCTATTTTTTAAATTACACGGAAGGAAAAGTCGAGATAACTTCACAAATATTTTACTCAAAATTCAAAACGACCTCATTGTGTTAAGCAACAAATTATCAACTTTGGAAAATAAAATACAAATTTAAATAAAACTTTTAAAAGTAACTGATTTATTTTCAACATAGCCGTGTACAAACAAATTATTTACTAGCATAGCCTACACAATACATAAATATACAAATTGTAAATACGACTATAACTTATTTATACAAATTTTCCCGTTTTAAAGAGGTAAAGTGTCTCGCGTGACTAGCAAAAAATACCACCGCAAGTCATAAATATTTCTGCATTTACAATTTTAATAAATAATTTGCGCTAAGTTTTTTATACAATAGTAGACACAGGGTCTATTTATCATATCAAATATACATTTTCTAATTTTCCTGTGACATTTAAACGGAAGCACAACAATTTGTGTTGTAAAAGTACACATTCAATTTCTCTCGTACTGTTAAATAGATTGCGTAGAAATAGAGAACACAAAGAGACCACAGGTATTTTATACTTAATAATTGTCGTTTCACTTGAGAAGTTTCGTCCTGTAATAAAAATACACTTATTAACATTGTTAAAAGGCTGAAATTTAATACGTGATTTAATAAAAGAAATATATTTATTATGTTTTATTATTTATATAAATGTAATTATTATGTATTAATAATTTATAAGAAAAATTTCATTTCACAGCAAAATAGATGTCGAGGTTAGAATCTCATCAATTCACCTCGAAGTTTGTAACATTTCCATCATGCCATTTGACCAAAACAACCTGGGTAGTCGGTTATTAATAAAAGAATCTTAATAGTGACCAACAAACACCCAAGGCTTGATTTCACTATCTTACTATAATAATACTATTGGCTTTTTAATACTAACTGACAAGAATTTGAAATCACATGAATATTCTTATTATAAATTCAAGTCAGGAACAAGGAATTCAATATAATGTATCTACGCTAAAGCATACTTTGAATATTAATTAGTATGGACTGTGTAACAGACCTAAGTACCTATTTGAATTCTAAAGTATGAAAGGCATCTGAGGCATCAACTGCTCATAAACCAAACTCAAAATAACTTTATTCATATAGGTAGGTAAACAAGTACACTTATGAACATCAACAGAAAAGATTATAAATTGATTCTAAGGGCTTAGAGCATAGAGCAGCCGAGAAGAACTGACAAGAAACTCTCCGCCACTCTTTTTAATTGCTATGTTTTGAGTCAATTAGTAGTGAAATTTTTTCAACAGATTAATTACAAATACTAACCTTTAATTCCAGCTTATAAACACTTTCGGTGCAACACTTTGTCATTATCATAAAACCACACATTTTATCTTGCATTTCCAATGAATACTCTATACTTCGTATCAGATCGTTTGTCTTCATAATAAGTAGAGCTTGCCGGTCTACATACTCTAAACATTGAGAGACACGATTTAAGAAATTGGGTAACTCATTTTGAAATGTAATTTTCTGAAAAGGCACATTATATTAACAAAAATTCCATAATTAAAATTTTGGTACTCTTTAAAAAATTAAAGACCTCAGATGCTGATGGCTTTGTTATGTCAATGCCCTTCATAATGACATCCCAAGGCCTTCCTGCTACCATACAAGCAAATAGCCCATACAAATCCTCGTTAATGCCCAGTTTTCCAGAATAGAATTTGATAGCCTCTTTGTCTTTTGCAATTATTGAGAGCCACAATTTTGAGTAGTGGTAACGAAATTTGTCTGACAATTGCTGAAACAATATTTACTGATTAAACTTCTTTTGATTTCATAAAATTGATTTTTTTACACTATTATTTTGGTGTCACTTGTATTAATATTTAGTAAAATAATTTTATTTTTCACATAATTAAAAAAAAATATTCTTAATAAATTTACTGCACTTACCGCATATAGACCATGGTCTAATAAACAAATTGTTACTTCTTTATCCCCAGGTTCTTTTTTAACAATAATATTACCAGGATGTGGATCACTGTGTACAAAACCAGTAACAAATATCATGTGTGAATATAGGTCACCTAATTTTGTACATAAGTCAGTTCTGCTAATATTGTGACTCTACAAATGAAAATAATATACATAAGAATAATAAGACAATTTTAACAGTTGGAGAAATACATATCCATTACTAGGCCTATTGAGTTTTAGATTAAATAAAAAAAATTATATATATATATAAATTTATACTGTCTACAAATATTATTGACCATTAAATTTTATCTTGCTATTAAAGATTCTAAAATATACATACATCAATATATTTAATATCATTAACTTGGCCCCCAGTGAGATATTCCATGACAAGAACTCGTTCTGTACAAAATTCCCAAAATATTTTTGGTACTTTCAGCCAGGTATAGTTTTTAAATAATTCTGCAACTTTTTCAGCATTTCTACCTTCTTCCGTGAAATCAAGTTCTTTGGCAATATTTTTTTTTGTTTCATCAACCAACCATTGCATTTGAAAATCAGGAAAAACTTTAGACATTATATTTATAAGGAGTTCCATCCATTGCAGGTCAATGGTAGTATTTTTCCTAACATAACTATGTTGAACTTTAACAGCTACTTCTGTTCCATCCTTTAACCTTGCTCTATGAACTTGCGCCAGTGACGCAGTACCAAGAGGTTCTGGGTCAAATTCAACAAAAATTTCAGCTGGCTGAAAACGTTAATCAAAATTTAAGGAAAACATTGATTAAGAATAAATAATATGCAGAAATATGGTCTTTGATTGTCATGATCATTTCATAGCAAAAAAAACTTTTTTTTGAAAATTTAATTCTACAACCATTAAGTCCTTACATCTTGCTTTAAGTCATCCTTTAAAACTTTATATAGCTCTTCAACAGTGTTTCTTGGTGCATCTTTATGTAAAATTTTCATGGTTGTTACATATTCAGAGGGTAACAAGTATTCTAGAGCACCAACGTGTTGTCCAACTTTAATGTACACACCTTTATTTGATTTACATAATTCAAGTAGTTTCTCTGCTCCCAATTTATGAGCCTCACTTCGCACTTTCAAATATTCCTCTGATGTTCTATCCCAATTCTTACCATAAAGCATTGATTTATACATCTGACTAATCTCCAAGGCAGTTCGGGCAGCTCTAGTATGTCTCACAATGGGTAAAGAATTATAATCAGCGTCTGGGTAAATAGATGTTACAAATGCACCACCACCTATAGCTACACTTCCGTAAAGGCCATACTTTACTACGCGTGATACGTTTCTCCTCAACATTATAATTTTGCACTAAGATATTCACATTACAGTTTATTATTAATTTTAAATTAGAAAAATATACATTAATGAGTGTGTTCTCTTTATTTGTCACATTTCCTACCACCAAGTACCATACTAAACTCTTCATACGACCATTCGCGCAATTTATACCACAGACAAGGAACAGTCATACCGCGTACGTCTTATTACTTATATAAGCATTCTATGGTAGAACACGGTGACGGACAAAGTTATTGTACCACGGTCTAAGTTTATTATTGCCAAAATGTTACTTTTGTAACCATATTCAATTAGAATAATAAAAAGAAGTTACACGATTTTAACCAAATTACCTTTTTTTCAGGTTCGAGCATTAGCTACTCTATTGATATGTCTATCTTTTTCAGATGCATTGTGTATTTATTTATTAATCATTCAATATGTTTGCCAAAAAATAAACAAATTATTTTTAAATGATATTAAAATATATAAAATAATTTATGAATACAGTATAAATACACATTAAACATAGCAATACACTGAAAATATAATATGCTTGCATTTTTATGTGAAGGTCATTAAGAGATGAAAAATTTATAAGTTTGGTTTAAATAGATAGTATGACAAGGTTTTTGTAAATTAGTTGGAATATACCGATGATGTTTGATGATGAATGTTGGAATAAGGTGTTACCTGGGACCAGAAGAGATCAAAATCCAGTACGGATAGGTTATATTTCATAATATATAGCTATAAATTTTTATAAAGTTTTTCTAAGTTCAGGCCATTTATATATTATACCTACATTTATTTTTTTAGAAAAATGAACCTATTACAATCTGTGGTTAATCGTAATAGAGAGTAGAATAGAACAAAGATAATGACGCCATCTTTCTTTTAAGAGTGTTCCGCTTCCGTTGACAGTTCTTTTTAGCTAAAATCACCGAAAATGAAAGCTAAAGGCGAGGTAAGATTTTTAATTAAATGTAGATGTGCTTATAATTTGTAGTGTTTGTTTTATACTAATGATATTAAAATATATATACACAATACTTTAAGATTAATTGTATGTAACTTACTAATATGAACAAAGTGAAGTCCTACTGCTTGTATACAGTGCATGGTACACGTTGCCGGACTGTACTAATTCTTATTTTCATAATAATCTGATTGAATTTATTTTATTTCTTGATGATTTATATTATTAAAAATGAAACTACGCCTGTTAATTTTTTTTTATTGTTTTTCTTCTTCTAATATAGTAGTATAATTGTATGGAAATTTTAGGTTATGTCATGTTGTCTGTAAGTTGTAGGTAATTTATTTATTTCAGCCTCTTCAAGTTTATATAGTAATGTTTTGAATAATTTGTATAGATTACCTTAAATCAAAATTAATTTTTCAGTTGAAGGAATATGAAGTCATTGGCCGTAAGTTGCCATCGGACAGTGAGCCGAAGCCACCACTGTATAAAATGAGAATCTTCTCGCCAGACCAAATTGTAGCTAAGTCACGATTTTGGTACTTTTTAAGGCAACTGAAGAAGTTCAAGAAAACAACTGGAGAAATCGTTTCAATCCGGGTAAGTTTTTAAAGATGTTAAATGTTCATTAAAGAAAACGCATTAATGTATGTATATATTTTTAATATATTGGAGTTAAACATTGATTCATTATTAATATTTCTTGAATGCATAGATACTAACACAATTTTATGGCATTATTTATGTTACTACATGCTTCGAGTTCTTTTCGCTATTGTGTTACTCTTCATAACAGATATATATATATTAGAACTTAACAAATTTGAAATTATGTACTATTAATGTTCATCATGTTTACTTGCATTGGTTAAAGAATTATTAAATAAATCAAATACCTATATATGAATCAGTGTGAATTGATAGAAAGGATGTTAGCCTTATTATTAGAAAATTGTTTTGACACATGATTTTACTCATTACTATGAATGAATGAATGAATAAAATTAAAATAATCTGGTAAAAATAGTTTCCATTTATTTTTCATTAATTTTCTGCTATTGGTAGAACAGTAACGCTTAATCATAAATACTTTTTTTATCATAAATAATACTTGAAACTAAAATAATTTTTGGATTCAAACAAGTAGTTCTTAACCAACTATTTAGGATATTATTATTGCTGTGTAGTATTCATTTATTAATTATCATTGTTTCATTCTAGGAAATTCCAGAGAAGAGCCCTATTAAGATAAAAAACTTTGGTATATGGCTGCGTTATGAGTCTCGCTCTGGAGTACACAACATGTACAGGGAGTACCGTGACTTATCCGTTGGGGGAGCAGTGACACAGTGCTACCGTGACATGGGAGCTAGACACAGAGCTCGGGCACACTCTATTCAGGTATGGTAGAGGAGTGGCTAAACATACTATTTGAAACTCAAATTTCAGCTTATTTAAAAATATTTTTTAAATATAGAATATTGATCATTCATGTATGTAATGTTTATTAAATAAATTTTCCTTAGATCATTAAAGTGGAGGTCATTAAGGCAGCTGCCTGCCGCAGACCTCAAGTGAAGCAATTCCACAACAGCCGTATAAGGTTCCCTCTGCCAAAGCGTGTGCACCAGTACAAGCGACTCAACACCTTTGCTTACAAGAGGCCCAGCACCTACTTCTTGTAATTTAACACTAGAATAAAGATCACTTGATGTGGCAATGTTTTGTTTTTATTGGTTATTTTAAAATTATGTTGATAATTATTCCAACTGATCTGATGATCTTTATATACAATTTTACTCTTAAAAATTTTCTAACTGCATAAAGTTATTCTTTTGCTTGGACTACATTAGTTTGTCTAATTATAATACCATTCTTTAGATAGGTGTAAGAAATTCTTGAAAATTTAAGTTATAATTATATAATTTTTATGTTATAATTTCTAAACTAATAATTTTGTCTTAAGTAAATCTTAATGTCAAATTAAATGAATTTACCAAATAATAAAAGCAAACATTTATAAAGACATGCATAAAACTATAAACGTTATAAACGTTTTTGACTTTCATAAGCATGCCCTAAGATGCATCTAAACTGAATAAATGAAAATTGATTTGAAACAATTTATTGTAAATAAGTTTCACTTCACTTTATTTTTAATAGCGACTTCTGTGTATAACACATGCCCTCTAAATGACAACCTGTGCCACCAACAATAGAATTGGACACATTGGTTTTCTATATTAATTCGGTAAGTCGTATATTTATAACTATTACACAATACACCAGTAAAAAAAGAGTGTAGTTATATACACGCGTTAGAAGTTATACTTCTTTGGCGTATGAAAAATAATATTAATAGGACCTGACGTGTTTTTTGGAAATTTTATTTAAGTACGAATTACATACTAATAAAATGATGAAATATGAACAATATAGAATATATATGCTGGAATAGCTTTAGTCTTGTTGTGTCGTTAAAGCAATTTAAAAAAATTGTATTATTATTCGACGACAGATGTCAGGAAGATTCATTTTTCAGTTTAAATTGGGACTACTCAAACACCACCTTTTTGTTATCTTCTATCATTTATTCCTAGCTAGATCGATTTATCGCCCTCGAAACCCCCCGTATACTAAATTTCATGAAAATCGTTGGAGCCGATCCCGAGATTCCAATTATATATATATATACAAGAATTGCTCGTTTAAAGATATAAGATTTAGTATATTATTCAATTATTAATTAACAATAATAATTATTATATTATTCATTCAATTTAATAATAAATATTAAAAGTTAATATTTAAATTTGATGTTCGATTACTTTTTATCACAAAATTTTTAATTATGTTTTAAATTTATTTCTTTTTTTTAATAATAAATATTTAACTTTAATAATTTAACAATATTTAGTAAGAATTATATTAAATAATAATTTTGTCATTTATATTACTAAATAATACATGTGGATAGTTAACCTCAATTGAAGCACTTAGGAAGGTTGATGAGAACAGTTTTTTCACAAATATTTTCTAATATTATTATTAAGTATTTATTTAAATATTCAATTTAAATCACTTCTGATTATAATTCAGACGCGCATATAAAATTCGCACTTGTATAATGAAAACACGTGTTTTAAATGTAGAAACTCAAAGCATGTGGATAATTAATATCGATCGCCGCCGCTTGTATGAGCCTATGTAATCCGCTTTAGGAAAGATTGAAGGACAAGGAGTTTTTACAAGAAATGAAGATCCAAATCGTGAAGTACTTCTAGGCGAGGGTGGTTTGAAATGAGAAACAAAATCAGGTTGTGTAGTTCATAGAAGCATTCTCCAGAGTGGAGTATAATATAAGAGATTAAAAAGGACAACTGCGACATTGAATTTAGAGTTGAGATTTAACTAGTGCATCATCGTCTAAATCAGATCGTTTACGATGAAATCCATATTGCTCAAAAAGTCGCACTTCTCAGTAATTTTTCGTCATTGTTACAAATACGCAAGAATACTTCTATCGAGCTTTCTGGACTTTAGCACTATTCCGGATTCAAAGTATAGTCGATACAAGCGTGTCAGTATGGAAGACAATTCAGGTAGCTAGTCATAGTAAGTACTAATATACTTAAGCCGGTATTATGCGTGTATGCATCAGGCGACAGGCATACTGGCTTTGTTCATGTCAAAATTGCGTATATTACAGTTAGTTATTTACAGTAGTATTTACATCAGTCATGTATTAGCCACAATATTGAAGTGTGGGTAGCAATGATGCATTTGGTTCTTGAATTGGAGCCTAACTAATTCGCCTTATGTTTTGCTGTATGAGCAAGTGAGCCATCGGTTCTTAGCAATTATGGTCAGATGGTCGTCAGAGTTCGATTCAATCGCTTTAGCTGGAATTTACTTTTAGAAAAATACGAAGCAAGTTTGTCTCAATCTATTTTTGACTTGCAAGTCGGAAGCTTTGCGAAGCTCGGGCATCCGGTCAGGTTTGATATGCAGCTTCTGTGTTTGTTACAGTCACAATACACTGGAGCTAGAAAGGAACATACTATTCTATACATTGACGAAATACAACAGCGATGTTGTCCGCACAGGCTGACGGGTCAGTGTTAGACAAACATACCTGGCCAAACGCCGACTTGAATCTACTCTTCTCCAACCCTTAAAAAGTGTACTTTTTTTCTTAAAGTGTGTTGTTGTACGTTTGTAACTATTATCGACTGTAGTTAGAAATGTAATAAAAGACAATTAAGTAGGAAAATATTATATTTTGCCCTACATATAAAAGGTCTAAACATAACAATAGTCTTGACTAATATGAGATTTCAACGTTGTTGTTACTAGAATGCACAAGCGACAACATCGACAAGCTCTTATTATATACATGTATATATGTTTTGAAGACGTGAGTGGATGAAGGTGATATACATAGTATAATACATTATTATACTATGTTTACCTACGTTTATATTTATAATAGAAGAGTGGATCACGTCTTCTCTTGTGAATATATATAAATTACTAAATACAGCTATACAATATACATATACAGCGGAAACTCCATGTAACATCGACTACTTTAAAGACAATCCCCTAAAGCGTCGAAATCAAATGACTTGGGTTAATTTGCGTCGTCTTCGATAATATAACACTACAATTTTACATAGCATTACACCTACCCTCAATACGTATTATATACTAACAAGTAAGCTGCCGAAAGGGACTAACCTTTGAGTGGTGTTATATAGAGTGTATACTGTATACGTATATTTATATGAAAGTTGCCAGAAGAGAAATCTGATTATCAGTTTGATGAATCATTGTAGATACATTAAAAATTCGATTGTTAAATTATTAATATGTTAATGTAAGTATTTAATTTTAACATTTAATCTTTCGTCTTTCGGTAACTTCCATTCCTATATAAATGCTCAGGTATTTAACATATCCAGTCTTATATGCTATTTCAGAGCATGAAAAATTAAAAAAAAAACTATACTAATAAACTACTACACTATACTTATCAATTAAAATGATTTTCATGCATCAGTCACATGACACAAAACGGTCAAAGATTAGTTTGAGTATTTGAAACTTGCTGACACCATCTTGCCTAGAGAAGCGTTTTGTCGACTTCTAAAAATGAGAAGTGTTCAATTTAAAATTTTATGGTTAAACTAGTTTCTGAGATACAATTTGAGACGTTTTTGAGTAATACATTTTACAAATTTGCGTGGAAAGTAGTTTATGTATATAGTAACTTAAAATGTCGATAAACGATAACAACGGCATCAATAATTTTGTATACACAATACACATACATTAATATAGGTGATGTAAAAAGTATTGTTTCGCCATGGAGACATTTTTGAGAATTACTAATATAGTTTAATTTGTGAATTAGATTTGCATTATACAAAAATTTAGAAGGCTCGTCAATAATACTAATAGTTTTATATCTAATATTCTTATTAATTTAATATGTATATATTTGGAGTAATACACAATAACAATAAACTATAGAATATTAAAAAAATAACATGTATTGCAGTATGTGTTGCATCATGTCGTACTAATTAAATGGATCGATGCGTAGGAGCTGTCTAAAATTTTCATTCAATCTAATTTTCATTTGGCAAAGAACTCACAGTTAGGTATTTGATGACTTTAAAAATCAACAATCCATTTATCACATTTTTTATGCTAGACAATATTTAATTCTAATATATTTAATTTTAAGATATACAATATTAATTTAAATTATATATATTATACTATTACAAATCAATAGCTCGAATTTGAATGATACTGAGTATGTAGGAGTCTCGGGGCATCTTGATTGGAACACCTTCAAGTGATTTGGAGTAATTTTTGCTACCGGAGTTGCGCTAAGTATTTCATTTTTTTTAAATATTTTGTGCAATATATTGACATTTGTAAACGATCCGCCATTTTAAACTTTTCTATTTGTTACCAGAGATGTGACATTCTGCATAAAAAATCAATTTTATAATTAATAGATTGTTTTTGGTATGAGAACAGAAATTGGTTGGGGGTGATAACTATACAAAGACACCAAAATCGGGCTATTGATTTCTAAATGTTAACCTGTTTTACTTTCCTTTTTAGAATTCTCTTAGAAACTAGAAAGTTACACTTACGTGGAAAAATAAACTAATCTAATATTACACGTTGGTATGCGAATAATTTATGTCGAGAGAACTTTGAGGGCGAGTTTTGCAGCGGCGCGTTTTGCTTGAGCCTTGTTGGAACCAACACCGTAATTTTTGTGTAAACGGCCGTCGCGTGTGTACGAAACAGGAATCATCACTTTGGGAATACAATTATCCGGAGTCTTCATAGCTTCTCTGAAAAACGAAACACATCTTCGTAAAGAGATATAGAGGCCTAGTAGATAGAGAGGCGTGAAAAGCAAAACGAAGTGAAACTTCAACAAATAGGATAAATTTGCAGCATTTATGTCGGAAAAAAGGATGAGAGAGCGATAGAGGCCGATTAAGAGAGTGAGAAGGGTGAAATAAAATAAAATAGAAAAATTCTATTTTTAAAATTAAAATTTCGTAAAGAGAATTTATGAAATGTTAGTATTTTATATTTTATGTAAAATAATTAATTGAAATCTGAAATGACGAATTGTAAATTAAAATAAAACGTTTATTATTATTATAGTATAAATTTTTGGAACTTTTATTATTTTAGCGACAATTAATTTCCATCATATCTTTCTCTTTCTCTCTAAGTCTCGGAAATATAAGTTTTACTTATTTAGTTTTAGTATAAATATAAACAAGGCTTAAAAAACTTATTTAGCAGATGGCCAAAGAAGTTTCACTTGTGACATGTTTACTTTGTACGCACGCACTTTTTTAATTTTTTTGCTCAATATTCTTCATTCTTATAACGTTAAGTTTTATGTATAATATTTAGCGTATAATGTCTTTAAAATCATCCGCACCTCGCAATAGTGACAGCGATCCCGACTTTAGCTTGAGCAGTTAACAGATATTTAAATGGTATGTAAAAAATGTCGGGAGTCGATGTCGCTATTGGAAGCTGCAAATTAAATAATTTTAGTTCAAAGACAATTTCTGCAAACGTTTTAAGAGACAAGTACTTTAAGCTCTTTTTTTAATAATAAATTGCTGTTAAATACTGCTCTCATTGTGAAACTAACAATATTTCTTTCCTGGATGTTTTCATGAATCTACCCTCAACTTCATTGAAATTAAGATTTAAAAATAATTTCTTTTGTGCGAAACATTTGCTTATGAAGAACTTACTCAAATTTAGCACATGCGTAAATCTTCTCCAATAAGACACGAACGGGCTGTTTGGGCACGCATTGCGAAAATGCAGCGATTTCTTTCCACATTATACGATATACTACACGCCATACAGTGGCTAAATCGCCATGACTATCTAAATATATCGCACCAATTAACGACTCGAATATGTCACTTAGTACCTGTAAGGAAAGTAGAACAATTATGGCGAGGTTTTTGAGCCGAGCGTTTGATATTTTTTGTCCTTTTTTTATTTTAAGCAAACACATCTCTTTATTAATCATATAAATACAAGAACGAAGAAAAAATACACATTAGTGTATTTTTTTATATTTTCGTGTGGCGTGCGGTTTTGGTAAGCAAACCTCCGCTGTTAGCACATTTGTTAATATAAAATAGATACCACCATTTATGACAAAAAGCAGTTTGTATAAGCGTACGAGTCTCAACTTTGAAGTCTTATATTAAATATGAACTCATATACTGAATTTTCTTTTTACTAGTGCAAGTAGGCTTATATGGATTTTTATTTAGGTTAAGATGGATTTTTTAATTATGTAATTTCTTTTTTTATATAAAAATATATTTTGACTTATTTCTTTGCATCTTTATAGTATGGTTATCGTTTTAAACTTTAAAAAAATCACAATTGATACCGTGGTTACCTTGGGTACTTCGATGTACTCAGCTATGCGGCAATCCTCTTCATCAATAAGGTAAAGTACATCTTCAGAGATGTCATGGTTCCTTTGCTTCTGATGTTCTGCGAAGTTGATAATTGCTGTCTCCAGTGGCGGGTTCAGCTCATAGCATAGGTACCTGAAGTATTTAGAAAAAAAATATTTCTGCTATAAATTTATAATATTCGTGGTATTTTTAACTTGAGTACAAGTAAGTACGAGTAATAATTTTGTATCCTACGTGTCATTTCATTTATTTATAAACCAAAATTATATACTTATTGTTATTACAGCCAACCTACAATGACGTCACAACTAACAGGCAGATCTTTTTCCGCACTGACTCCTAGTTAAGGATAAAGAATTTTGTGAATCGAATTAGTGTTAAGTTGCTGTAATGATGGAAAATAATAAATAATTATTATTTAATAAATAGTGATTTTTTATTAGTTTTGCTTCGAATGTTTCGGTAACATCCTGCGATTCGTTCAAGGATGGGACAGCTACTAAGCTAAGTGCCAGTACTGCCAAAAAAAATTGTCTTTTATTGCACATATAAAAAAAAAAATATTTTTTTCTGTATATCTACTCTAAATAGAGTAAGCCTGAATACGTCATATAAAAGTTAATGACTCACTTGTGAAGACCTAATTTGACAACATATGCTGCAAACGTGACATTATTTACGAGTGCAGATCTTAAGTCTGTCAGTTCTCCGGGCTTAAGGTTGCCGCAGTTTTCAAATATGTGTGAGGTTATGAGGAAGTCCAAGAGAGCGTCGCCCAAAAACTCCAGACGCTCGTATGATTTTGTGTAGCGGTTGCGGATGTATGATGGATGTGACAAAGCCTTAAAAATATACATCTTTAGTAGTTTATGCAACTGTTGCACGAGGAATATTAATATAAAGTTGTAATTGAGTTAACTTTTCTTGCTTATCTTGCACAAATGGTAATTAATATGACTCAGGGATAAAGTAGCATTTTAACAGAATAATATTTGTTTAATCTATTCTGACGTATTATATTATATAATTCTTCATAGACTACAGAAATTTTACACCATATACTAAAAATAATAATAGAAAGTTCTTGGACGTTGTTTCATTTTTTCGTCTATTGCAATTGACATTTTTGAAATCAAGAGCCAACAGTATAGAGTTTGTTTAACACTCGTTTTTTTACTGCAACTAAAATTTTAACAGAAGCCAAATTTTTGTTAGCGTTGCAAGCCCACTACTCGTAATTATGTATATTAGTTATAATCTTTAAACCATTAAAGTCAGGTGTTACCCAGCTTCAAAGAAAGTGTTTTATTTGAATATATCCATATAAAAATCCACCACCAAACTTAATCCCATACAATTTAGTAAACTCCTAGAAGGATTAATTTTCATACCTCTAACAAGAGCGCCGGATCCTTAAACTTGTACTGTATTATGCTTTCAACGTCATCTCTCGTGTAGTTCAACAAACGATTTATCTCGTTTAAGGCAGTTTTCGTCTCTGTTAACACTGTATCTACACCCTTTGAGAAGTATGTTAAGAAATTGTCCTGGAAACAAATGGAACATATATCTAATGCGATAATCCTTAACAGCAACCGACATTTATAAACGACGCAAAAAGATAAGTGAACGATGCACGAGGAAAGTTAGTTTAAATCTTTCCTTTTGAAAAGGGTTTTGAAAATGATTGCATTGTCATAGAATAGACACTAACACACATACTAAACAGAATTTACTCGTTTTAATTAAATAAAAACACAGAAGTTTCGTTTAATTTTTGAATTTGGATATAAAAATAGTTATTTTTATTAAATTTAATAATTACCTGTTTTGGTATAATTCTAAGCCATTCCAATAATGAGCCGGCTACCTCAATGCCCCCACTAAGCAGGTAGGTTCCGATGAGTGCCTCGACGCAATCTGCTACTGACTGTTAACCAGAGTAATCAATCAATACTTAATCATTCTTTTAAAAAACTATTTATCATAGCATGAATAGCAACGGGCAGGAGGACCGCCGCCAATGGACACTCATGGTGCCAGAAGGCTCGCAAATGCGTTGCCGGCCTTTCAAGAATTGGTACGCTCTTTTCTGGAAGGACCTAAGTCAAATTGGTTTGGAAATACTTCAGTGGGCAGCTGATTCCACATAGTGGTGCTGGCAGAAACTGCCTTAAGAAACGGATGGTATTTTGATTTTGCCTGGACGTCCGTTAATGAAACTCACCAGGTATTAGACCGAACAACTTAACAATCTAAATCAATAAAACAAACCACTCCTTATATGGAAATTGTATTCGTTTTTTCAACAAACTCCCAAGCGAAATTAGAGAATTATATATATTATATTAATAAATTCAAAGCCCTCATTAAAAGTAAATTAATTAATAAAGCATTTTATAAATGTGACGAATACGTAAATTAGCCTAATCCTTGGAATTGATTTGCTCCAAGTCAAACAATTTTTATTAAAAACTTGGCGATTGAAAACAGTGGCGGAAAGTTTCTTGCCAGTTACCCGCTCTACGCTCTTGACTTGCGAACTGGTTGTAAATGTAAATTTACAATTACATAATTTGTTTTGTTTTTGACGTTCATAAGTGTACATGTTTACCTATGTGAATAAAGATATTTTTGAGTTTGAATCATCATCCTAAAAATAATTATTTACGATGTGTTATAATCTATTTATAAAAAAGGTATATAACCTTATCAGACACTGCTTGTGCCCCGATATACCGCTGCATTTCATTTTGGACGCCACCCTCCGGTTCAGGCTCAGCCGGTCGAAGATGAGACGTCGCCTCAATAAATTTATTTTGAATTAAATTCATGCTCCTATCTGACAGCTTTCCGGTCAATGCTTCCGATGTTGGGAACTCCATTCCTATAAGAATTGATGGCCGGATCTGAAAGCAGCAAGCATTGAGTACATGAAAAGATATAGTTCATTAAATACTAATTTCTCTCGCGTTAACTCGGTCGTAGCATGATTCTATTCAAGTAAATACCACCGCTATACGTCCACTTATCGAGAACTTATGTTATTAATAATATACAAATATATATGCGAATGAACTATCAATACAAAACCATATTTTATCATTCGAATCCTGTTTTAAGTTCCTGAATTAATCGGTCAATGTTTTGTCATTTAGCATTAATGTTTCGCATATACAGTGTGTGTACCCAATATAAATCAGCTATGGGCAACCTTTGACATTGAAGGCCAAACTTAAGCGTGCAAATACGTTCGCGGGCCGCGTTTAAAAGTAGGGGCAGTACTTAGTGCATTTTAAAGTAGTGATAATATTTTTTGCGATAGATATAAGACATGAAATAATAATACGACAACATTATTATAAATAACACAATAAAATTAAAAAAACATTACATATTAATTGAATCGTAAAATTTGCATTTGTTTCAAACTATGAAAGTTAAATACGTCGAAATCAATGAGACACTTGAGCTTGAATTTGGGAAATCAATACAAAGACGTAAATAATTTTCCAAATTATCGTCAGTCTTGTACGAGGTGTTGATTTATTAATTAAGATTTCATAAACGAACTACGAAACGAAAATTAAAAGTTAAATAAACGAAGATAAATGAAAAGAAACGAAAGTAAACGGAGATAAACGAAAAAAACGAAGATAAACGAAAAGAAACGAAAGTAAACGGAGATAAACGAAAAAAAAGAAAATAAACGAAGATAAACGAAAAGAAACGGAAATAAACAGAGATTAACGAAAAAAACGAAAATAAACGAAGATAAACGAAAGTAAACGGAGATAAACGAAAAAAAACGAAAAAATACGAAGATAGACGAAAAGAAACGAAAATAAACGAAGATAAACGAAAATATACGAAGATAAACGAAAATAAACGAAATTATACGAAAAAAAAACGAAAATATACGAAGATAAACGAAAGTAAACGGAGATAAACGAAAAAACCGAAAATATACGAAGATAAACGAAATAAAACGAAAATATACGAAGATAAACGAAAAGAAACGAAAATTAACGAAGATAAACAAAAAGAAACGAAAATAAACGAAGATAAACGAAAGTAAACGGAGATAAACGAAAAAAACCGAAAATATACAAGGATAAACGAAAATAAACGAAGATAAACGAAAAAGAACGAAATTATACGAAAAAAAAACGAAAATATACGAAGATAAACGGAAACAAACGAAAATAAACAAAGATAAACGATAGTAAACGGAGATAAACGAAAAAACCGAAAATATACGAAGATAAACGAAAATAAACGAAGATAAACGAAAATAAAAAAAATATAACTTTCATCAATGAAAATATTTGTTCACCTTTAAATGTACTGACAAAAAAAAATGGCGACCCTCTACTTTTCGTTTCTTTCCACTACTCACCAGACATCAGTTTTGTAACTTAATAACAACTATAGTTAGTAACCAGTCAAGATGCACACAAAGTCATAAAGCAAGTTGTCGGCTACTATATCGCTGTCCAAGTTATCACAAACAACCGAACTAACGTTCGTGCCATCCAGCCGCTTATTTAGGCAAAATGAAGGAATAGTCACGAATTAACTAGTTTAGAGTAATTGCGAAACAATAATTCTTTTGATGTGTCGCCCGTATAAGTATCTAATGTAATATTTTTTTGTTTGGGTTATTTCAAAATATCTCGCGGACCGGTTGTTGCCCATACATTATATAAATTAAAAAAAAGTAATTTATACGAATTCTACGCAAGGCGTTTTTTGTGTTCTCAAAAAATATAGGCTCACGATTCCGCGCAAAATATTGTAAAGATAAAAAATGGGCACCGTTTGATAAATGAAAAAAAGAGTGTGTACTTATGTACACGCGTTAGAAGTTATACTTCATTGGCGTACGGAAAAAAATAACTAAAATGCAGTAATGATTAACATATAAATATTAAAATTTAAAAAAAAAATTTAAATAAATAAATTATTAAATACTATCACCGTCAAACAACAAAATAATATTTATTTATTCCAGTGTTTAATTGTACTGTTAGGAAATACGGGTTCTGAATATAAAAATACTAGAATATACAACTTGAATATAGTTATCGATTTTCGTGCCACTTAGAACTAACTTAACGATGTAGAATTCAGGTGTCGGTGTGCGCGTGCATCGTAAAAATTCACTCTCATTATTTTTCTCCATCACGCCAAAAAAAGTATAACTTGAATAAATAATTATTTATTATTTACTTTAATTAAAGTAATAAACATTTTAAACTATCATAAAAAGACATTAAAAATAATTACAAATTAAAATATGTAATATATTTTGTTTTGATTGTTTATGAAAGATTTCCTTATATCTATCTCAGCCATTAAATAAATATTCAAAATTATGCTATCTTACCGAGCTGTTAATATTTTTTTAAATATTTCATATATCTTACTGTTTTCTTTAATCATGTTTAATAATATTCACGATACATATCAAAGACTACGTTATATAATTGACACCTCTTAATTCAGATCTAAAATGCCGATACTTATTTTTAAGTAGTTCTAAGTAAATGTTATAGAAATATTTAGTATTCTTACGAAAACAACATTTATAATAATTTTATCATTATCTTAGAATATACCGGTGTCTGCAAGGTCGAGGCCGAATTCTAAATGCCCATAGACACACTAGTGACTAGTCGCTCCTCGTGTCAATCCGCGGCTTGTATATCTCCATAATACAATTTCGGCGTCGCGAGCCGGCGAAGACGCACGTGCCGGTTGTTAATTGTTATAGTGACTTTTTCGCAATCTGTGCTACTTTAAAAATAATATACGGTTGAAATTGTTAAGGTATTTATAACTTATAATATTTTTTTATAAAATTAAATACATTTTTACGACTTTACCCTTATGTTTTTTCCTCTTAAAAGTAGGTAGAAATTAATTAAAAACTTTCACGTGTCGTATATATCGTGAGTATTTTGTCCTAAATTTAAGATAAACGAATGTTTAGCGCGTAAAAGAAGCGGTCATCGGCCGTAAAGTACCGCATATGCAGTATTAAAAAATAACTGTAGCTTCAATGGACGGTAAAATCAGCACAATTCGACATATCTCTACGCACAATGTATATGACGTTTTTTACTGTCTGTAATAATACGTTTTCAAGTTGGTAATTATTGTGATACTTTTAATAACACTTTGTCAGGCGATCAAAGAAAAATAACATTTATTATAATCATAAAAAATATGACTTGATTATTAACTCCTACATATTTTTAATAAAAACGAACATAAAAAAGGTAGGTAGTAGGTACCTTCGAAATACTTTCTCTAAAAGATTGATTTGTGTAACTAACAAAATGACTGTTTATTTTTTTAAGTAGGCATAGAAAAACACCTGTGTCTTATGTTTTATTTATGGTAATATATTTAATATAGCGGTTATTACCGTTTTACCGTACAAATTAATTCATCGGTGAATGATCTTATACTAGTTGTTGGGTAAACAACACTACGAGTAATAAATACGGTTAAAGCGGAAGCGATAAACTTCAAATAATGAAATGGCTATATTGTTTGTATATATGTATTTAACTGAAATAAGCTGTTGTAATTACTTCAATATACATAATTATAACAACGGCCGGCAACGCACCAACTAATAATGGGTGTCTATGGGCTGCGACGACTGCCTTTTTGGGCGTCCCGCAGGCTCGTTTCAGTATGTTGTATTTAAATGACAGTTTTATCTGATATTTGAAGATTGCTTCTTCAGATTAATTGTCACGTTGAAGCGATATTTTTTCTTAAAAAATATTAATTTTACAGATGTTCAGATCGACGATATTTTATGGTGCTGTTGTGGCTTTGGGGATAGGTATCGGATTTAAGGTGTATCTCCTACGCCCATCACCATTGCCTCCAATGGACTTTGACCGGTGGTGGGGTGATGGCCCACAACCCGATTATGAAGATCCATCGATACGACCCTTTGTTATTGTATTTAACGAATCGGTAAGTAAATTTAACTTTAATTCCTTTTGGGACTAACACCGGCGATACTAAAAGTGCTGTTTTCATAGTTATGTTATGTTGTTGTTTGCATATTAGTTACTATGTATATTGTTTCTGACCATACAACACAAATGTAGCCTTTAAATAAAATACATTAAAAAAATGTTCTTTTTTATAGTTTTGATTTTAAGATTATAGACTGTACTTAGTTACTAATATACTAGTTTTGTTTCTCAAAATATAATAAAAATTTTCAACATCTGTCAACAAATTCATTATATTGCGTAAATAAACCACGAAAGCTCACTTCCACTTTGGTTGTTCGTTTCACTAATATTATATTATGTACCAGATGGTAGACGATTTGAAGAGTCGTCTGAGAAACAGACGTCCCTTCACACCAACCCTGTACGGAGCCCAATCCCAATACGGTATGAATACCAAATACTTGGACGAACTACTTACATATTGGTCCGATAAATACAATTTTACGGAGAGAGCTGAAAGACTGAATAAATTTCCACATTACAAAACAACAATTCAGGGTCTCGACATTCATTATATTCACGTGAAACCAGAGGGCAAAGGTAAGATTGTACTGCCTTTGTTGATGCTACATGGTTGGCCCAGTTCTTCAAAGGAATTCGATAAGGTTATACCGATGTTAACAACACCCAAAGATGGATATGAGTTTATATTCGAAGTTATTGCCGCAGATCTACCTGGATTTGGCTTTTCACAGGCAAGCTGTTTTTTTAATTGCAAATTAAAACGATTTTAACACGATTTTGGCTGTGATCGAGTAACGATAACCTAAATGTTCCAGGGAACTCGCAAGCCCGGTCTGAGTCCTCTGCAAGTTGGCACAATTATGAGTAATCTGATGCGGCGTTTAGGACACAACATGTATTACATTCAAGCCGGGGATTGGGGTTCTCAGGTGGCGACCCATATGACGACCTTCATTCCTCATGAAATTTTAGGGTAAATAATTTACATTTAAACTTGCAATACGTCAAATATTGTTGTGGATGTACCTTTATAATGGATTTCGTCCTTCGTCATATTCGGAACAAATTCCTTTTATTTTTATTTTTGTACTGTTTTTATTTTACCATTATTAATAGCCAAATATCAATCCTACAAAACATTCTATTCTATAGGTTTTTTTAAAGGTAAATTCACTTAAAGCGAAAATTTAGGATTCCGTAAAAGTATGCTTCAATGTATAACTAATTCAACTAGTATTTTGTTGGGACATTCTGTAATGAATATGATATTACTTTCAGATTTCACACAAATATGCCAGTTTCCTCAAGACCAATCAGTAATGTAAAATATATCATTGGATCATTATTTCCAAACCTCATAATGGATACAAAGTACATTAACCGAATATATCCCATAAGGAAACTCTTTGATTATGTCCTGCGAGAAAGTGGTTACTTTCACTTACAAGCTACGAAACCAGACACAATTGGTAAGTCTTTCATATTCTTTACGGTAACGGTAAAGTCCCTTCGTCTTTAAAAAAGCTGCATTTATTTGTTGTGTGCTTTCGAGGTCCGATATTGATTTCAAATTGCAGTATGAAGTGTTACTCTCAATCAATTATTATTTATCTTCTTATCAAGTATCTATATCTCACAAAAGATTAAAAGAGTATATAAAAATGAAATTTGATTTAGACATATTTCGGTATTTTAATTTAAAAAAAATTATTGTGACATTTATCTATAAAATGTTTTTGGCTTGGTTAAAAATGTTAATTTTATTAGAATTTTTTTTATTGATATTATTTTATGATATACAGAGCCTTAATGATTGTGGTTTTAAAATTCGAATTTTAAAAGTATCGTTTCTACAAGAAAGCAATAATAACGGTACTTTATTTTCACTTGAATTAAAAAAATAAAACAATATTGGTTATGGCATTGGCTCTAATTAAACAATAATTAAAAAGACATCGTGATTTCTATTACGAGCTAAACAAAGATTATACATACATTATACATAAACATACTTGTAATCTAGTCGTATTACACACATAAGTGCACAAAATTTCATTACGTTTATGACATAGAGGAAGTACTCTTAACACTAAACTACTCGGAATCTTACACTTATTAAGTTATATTTTTTCAGGGGTAGCACTATCCGATTCTCCAGCGGGGCTAGCAGCATATACATTAGAGAAAATAGGAGTTTGCAGTAACAGGGATCAGTTGAACACACCCCACGGGGGGCTTGAAAACATTGAAAGGGATGATTTGTTGGACACCGTCACCATCGTGTGGGCAAATGAGTGCATCGTCACCTCTATGAGGATGTACGCCGAGGCATTCGCGCATGCAGATGTGTTTATGATGCATAAGTAAGTATACCAAGTCTTACCACGTGAGTTGGCCAGATTTTGCCAGAAAGTTGGAGAATGTACTTTTAGTACCAATAAACCTAACAATAAGTATTTGCCCGAGATATTAAATAAATACGTCGAATTGATGCTGTATATATCAAAATGTATTTATTCTTTATCATTGGATTGTACCGTCCGAACACTTTTGTAATACATTGATTGAAAAATAGTTTCATCAATATAGGGCCTATGTCATAATTACACAATTTACAAATTTATCAATTCTAAGTTTTATTTAATTTATTTATTTTACAGTATTCCGACTGTCGTGCCTACAGCTGCTATAAATTTTAAGCATGAAGTGGTGTATCAACCTGATTGGATATTACGGGACAAGTTTCTTAATCTTGTCCGATCCACTACGCACGATTTCGGGGGACATTTTGCCGCCATGCAAACGCCGAAGGCATTGGCCGACGACGTCTTCGAATCAGTGAAGGAGATCATTAAGTTCAGACTTCATTATTAAGCGACTGTATTTTTTTTGTGTGTACTTAGTTTAATTTTGTGTGTGTTTACTTTTGTATTTAGTTTTTAAGTTAACAACAAGCGATACACATTGTCGCTGTATTCTCAGGTGTGGACAAAACAAAAATCACAAACTCAACTGAGAAAACGTGAAAGTGTGAATTGTTTTGTGACAACATCGCTTATACCACCAAATATGTTTTTTTAATTTGCTTTTTATTGTATTTCTTAATTTCTTTTTGTTGCCGTCGTCGAGTATGATAATTCAACATGTACACAGATCAGAGAACTTACTTTTTTAAGTATTACAAACGAGATCATATTCCCAATTTTAGTAGCAATTTCATTGCCTACACTCAACAGGGACTAAGGCCCAAGGGTCGAGAAAATAAGCTAAGGAAGTGCTGATGGTACGAGAAAATACTATACAATCGATTACAGTCGCGAACCCAGTAATTAGTGAACAGATTGAATGAATTCAGTCTTCAAACTACGGGCCAAACATCCTTGAAGATGTCACAATAAATATGAGCGCCAGAAAGCGTCGAGGGCTGAAAGATAGCTCCCTTAAACCTTGAAATACTTTAATGAGGTCTAGAGGAAGTTTGGCCTTTAGGCTTGGTGTGGCTTCTATAGCAAGCATTACAACAGTTCCCTAATTACCATATGAGGTGTCAAGATTGAGACATGAAGTATTGTGTTTTTACGTACTTTCAACGCTTCGTATTTGAAGATTGGCCATAGGAACAACATAGTAGATACATTCACGTACGTACTAACGATAACGATTTCTGGGGACTCTAGGATGTTGTTTTACCACTGTAAGAGTAGTTCACTGTCAATTTCAATTTTCACTGACAAAAACAGTAGGTTGTGTTAGTTTCTAGCCACCGATTTTTATAAAACACCTGTTTTTTACAAATTTAAAAAAGTTATCATTAATCTACTGTATTTTGAGTACTAGATTCTAAGCTAACAGTACAGTAAAATTTCGTTTGCAAGCTGGAAGCAATATTATGTTATTTGAAACATAGGGCAGTGTAACTGACAATTTAATAATACAGACAGTGTGACATGATTCCCTATTGACGAACCGAACAAAAATGTTAAGATTACATTGCTGTTGTGATTGACCCTCATATTAATTCTTAACAACCGGTACATTGACCGTTAGTAAATATTTATATAAAGTAACGGGTACAATTTGTACAAATAAAAATTGTTTGCGATTATTGTACGAAGACACTGACTGATCTCTTTCTAGTATTATTTTCTTTATTATATAATACATAATCATTCAATGCAATCAGGTTATATCGGTCTTTGATAATTTTTATAACGTAATGGCGTGATTATACATGGTGTTAGGGTTACTATTTATAATGTAAATTATAATTCGGCACAACAAATTGAAATAATTGAACTGAACAAAAAATAAAACATTCCAATGAGTTCTTTTGTTTTTATATTGCTAAAATATTTTCATTCTATAGAAGTCAAGTCAAACTCATTCTTTAGAAAATACATAATATAGGCCACTTCTAAAAACTAACTCTTCACACCTTTATCGCTTTGAATTGGGAACAACTCAGTTCCTAACACTAGTGGTCTCAATACAGATGCTACCTAATATTTATCATCACCGATCAATATAAACTAATTTAATTCTTTAGACGACTGGACTATTTAGGTATTTATTAAAAAAAATATAGAATCAACGATAAGATTGTCCATTATAAATTATCTTTTCCAATTTAAATATAATTTGCTTTTATCCTTAATAAATCTTATCATATTTATCGCAAGAAAAATAAATATGAATTGCAATAATAAGGTAAATATTTCAAAAAAATGCATCAAGTTTAGACAACTGTCAAAAAGTCTTCCTCCAAAAATTAGCCTTTAATAAAGGATCACGCGAGTAGTTTTTTTGTATTATAATATAATAATATATGCAGTTTGTGAGAAGTTCTATACGTACTTTAAACACAAAATGGACGAGCCAAATATGAAAAATTTAAAAATAAAAGCATAATAATAAATAGACATATTTTAATGTTAGGACTAACCTTTTGTTCTTCAATGAAATTAATAACTTCTTGAGGAGCTGAGAAGCCCGGTACCACAAAATCCATCCTTGGACTAAATTGTTCGACTTTGATTCGCCCACCGAGACCAATACGATTGCCGGCATAGAACAAGTTCCTGAAATATTTTGAAATTATAAAAAAAAATCAATGGCGCTACAAACTTAGGCCTTGCCCTCAGATTTCTGAATCTGTTTCATGATCATTTTTTTAAATCTAATAGGCACGTAGGTGATCAGCCTCCAGTGCCTGACACACGTCGTCGACTTTTTGGGTTTAAGACATGTCGGTTTCCTCACGATGTTTTCCTTTACCGTTTGAGCAAATCTTAAATGCGCACATAGAGAGAAAGTTCATTGGTGCACAGCCGGTGTTCAAACCTATGACCTCAGCTATGAGAGTCGCACGCTAAAGCCACTAGGCCAACACTGCCTAGTGGTGGATTTCTTAAATTTCGGTTATATTAGTTGCGACCTTTTCAAGATAATACACAAAAGAATATAATGCAGTAACAACACTTTCTATTAGTGAAAATAGTATTGAAATCTGTTATTGAGTTTATTGCTATCATAGACCAACACGCGTCGAGGGACTTCATTTAATAATAAGCATGACAAAAATGAGATCGTGTGTGTCATTCCCACCATTACACTAATTTGAAACAATCTAGAAAAATAATAGAAATACCTATTTCCTATCAGGCGTCCTTTAATATTTGTTAGCTGCCCTTCATTAAGCTTGGGAAACTTGTGGAATAGGTAAAGAGTCGCTGCAAATTTAAGGAAAGCGTCCCCAAGGGTCTCCACTCTCTCCAAATTGAAGGAATCATGAGAGTTGATTGTCGTAAGGGCTGCGAGTACGTCGCGCAATTCCGGGCCGTTATCTGTCACTTTACGAGACAAGAGGTGTATCTTGTCCGAATAGCTATAGAAAAATTATAACATGTAAAAGTTTATAAATATAAAAAGCTTATGATTAAATAACAATGAAAAGTAAGATCACGTCTTGTCATATGTTAGACTCGATAGCAAAATAATGATAAACAGATCGAGCACGAAGGATAAAGCAACTAAAAAAATAACTGTAACATGTCATTTAAAATTAAATTCATGACGTATTCTTATGAGCATGTATCGTAATGCAAGATTTTATGTTTCATATATGATAAACTAACACAACAAACACAACTGCCTTTTAAGCAGTTTTTGCCGCGCACCACCACATTATTAATTCTTCCAATACCAATTATTAAAAGGCCGGCAACGCATTTAAAGTGTCCATGGGCGGCGGTATCACTTAGCATCAGGTGAGCCTCCTGCCCATTAGCCCCCTGTTCTATAACAAAAAACATAAAATTCGGGTGTATAGAAAATAATAATAAAATTATGCATCACTCTTTCGTTCTCTTTTCCATTTATAACTAGCTCAAGACAGTCCTACATTTATTGAGCTGTCTCCAGACATGAGATAAACCGTTCGTTCATGTGTGAAAAGTCATGCTCCACCGAGAGAATGGAAAAATTATGAGTGAAACGGCCGAGAAATGTGAGCCCACAAGCACTACTAATTACTGTTAGTGGAATAATGTCTCGAAGTTAAGCCTCAATAATCATTTTAAGAGTACTTTTGATTTCATTTCACTTTTTGTTGTACTATGTAAATTAAAATGTGAAGGTGTGTGCAATATTATTTTTTGTGCACATAGTTATGTATTCTTACGTGAGTGGGGGTGGCATTATAGCGGTGCCGATTGGTGGTATTCTGGGCAGAGAAATATCGCCAGTTTTGTTGTCATACAGAGGAGCCATGGCAAATGTGTCATAGCATTCGATATCCAGTAATGTAACTTCAGTAATATTTCTCTCTATATCCATTGGTTCCGAGTTTTCCTAAAACATATATAAGATTATTTGTTAATCAGAAACAAATAATTCACGGATCCAGGAAACTTTATTTAGTCATGTACATCATTTACATGCGAGTATCCCTAGATCAGTAATAATAGTCTACAGTTTAATTTGAAGCTTAGAATATCGACATCTAATAGTCGACAGGTTTGTTAAGAAATACAAACAACAGATACCACATTTCTTTCACAATATAGTTTATTATTTTTAGCCATCCCTTTTTATCGATGTATCTTATCTGTGTATTATATTTAATCTGTATAGTACTTTAAGGTTTATTAAATAAAAATGATACGTCATACAATCTAAGTATCTATACATATAGTGATGATACGACTGTGCATGTGAATTGTGCAAGAAAAAATCACCTAAGAAACAATTTTCAACACAAGCTAATACAAACCTCCCAAGCGTATTCCGCACTCAGTTTCTTTTTCTGAAGCTGATAGAGACTCTCCTTCATGGATATGGATACAACAGGATCACTTATCCTACACAGATATAAAAATAAATAATTAATATAGGCATACAAAAATAATAACAATAATACTTTTTAGATATTTATTTAAAATCAGAGGTAAGGATTTTGAGGCACAATGCTGGCTGAGCTTAATTACTTTATTGAAATAAATTATGGTATAAAACTGTTATGGTGGTACAACTTAAAGTTCGCATATTCTAAGCAAAAGCTGCAAATGTGTCTTAAAAGGTAGAATAGAAGTTACAACTACATAATTATGAGTCATATGATTATGGTCAATTCTTATTTTATTTTATCACTACATTTTGTATATTGCCATGTGTTAATAGGTGGATAACACTGAAAATGTTTAGAACTTTTTTTTAGTTTCAATTTTAAAACTCTTTGGTAACCTAATGTAGTACTAGTATATTGCATTCATTTGACATTTGTTTTTTACTCTGGTTTCCCTTCAAAACGTATAAAGTGACATTTGTTTTTGTGAATTGGCGGCAAATCTAAAACTCTTGTGCAAATGAACCTAACGCGAGAAACTTTTCGGTTAATGACTTTCATTGCGGGTTTACTCAACAACAAAGCTATGATAGGTTGCGATCAGCATATCTTAATGAAGCCCCATCTCGTGCCACTATTTGGAATTGGTTTAATAAGATTAAGGGTGGACGTAGCAATCTCAATGATAATCCGCGTGAGGGACGTCCTTTAACAGCGAAAACTGAAGATAACATCAGTGCTCTGCGACGCATGATAGAGGAAGATTAAAGAATGACCTATCAGTAGATACGGGCAAGCCTAGACATTAGTATGAGTCAAGTTTAAAAATATTACAAGAACATAGGTGTCAGGAAACTTTACAACAGATCCATTCCCCATACTTTAAACGACGACCAGAAACACCTTCGCATAAAAATTCAAAATAAAATGGTGTCGCCAAATGTTAGACAAGTTCAACAGCGGTGACATAAATGCTGATCGTCACAGGTGATGACAGCTGTATATATTGCTACGAACCCGAAACCAAAAGACAATCAACTCAGTGGGTGTCCTTTCGTGGATCGGCCAAATAAGGTAAAGAAAGGAAGAAGTCAAAAAAACAAGATCATTGCCTCATTCTTTGGTCGGAAAGGTCATTTTGCGACAGTTGTGCTAGTAGATGGAAGGATGGTTACTGTAGACTGCTATGTCAATCGCTGTTTGCCTGTTGTCTTGGAAAAAAATCGACAGCAGCGCCCTCGAAGCAGGATTCGTTACAGTCCGCAAAACGGACCGTTGAATATTTGACTATGGCAGGTGTCCAGATGATGAATCATCCACCATAGTTCTTACCTAGCGCCCTGCGACTTTCATTTTTTCCCAAGAACTAAAGATAAAATTCGAGGTATTCGCTTTACAAGCACTGAAGATGCGGTGAACGCGTACGAAAATCCATAGAAGACAACCCTAAGGAAGAAAGGGCCCACTGCTTTTCTGTGCTGTCATCAAATGCGACGATATGTAGAGAGGAACGGATATTACTTCGAATAATAATAAAAGTTTGGCAACTTTTTACATTAAGCCGTTTTTTCATTTTCTAAACATTTTCTGTGTTACCTAGGCATCCATTTTAAAACGCCCAAACCTTTATATTTTGGTAACGTGCTGCCAAAACGCAAAACTCTATTTACCTTAAACGTGCTAGACCGGTAATGCACTCGCAAGCCCTCTGGCATTGACAATGTCCATGGGCGGCGGTTTAGTCTTATTAATATAATAAAGCTTTACTTGCTAATGGTAAACCAACTCTTTTAATACGCCTTCATTTGCTAGTTAAGCCTCTGTCCATAATTTCAGCAACATTTAATTATAATAATCCAATTTTCTTCTGCATTTAATCCCTGTTCATAAAATAACTGCATATTTGTAATTCTTACATGATGTGATATAAAAATATACTTTTCTACTAATGATGTGATGTCGTCATGCAAACCAGCAGATATGTATGTGTTTTGTAGTAATCCCATATATCGATTGCTTTTAAATCGTTGAACTGCAAAGATTTTGAAAATCTAACCTTGAATGAGGCGATCTACTCCGCTCGGGTGATGGATTATATTTTCGATTTTCTGTACGAAATTTTCTTTCTCTTGAATCTTCGTTGTAAAATACTTCACTGTAATAATGCTTTGTAAATTATTATTGTCCTGTCGTTGTTTCTATTGATTTAATAAAACGATTTTTTCCTTTCCTTCGTTTTTAGGTAATGTGCAATGACTCTATTTCGAAACAAGATATTTTGCACAGCATTGAGCTTTCTGAAGATTCTTTATATATTCTTATATAGAGAAAATATTCTCTATATCAGGAGAATTACGAGCAACAGTTTTTTGACACTTTTTGAATCTATGATTCGATTTGCTTCGCTCCTGCGAGGGAGTAGATTTTCCATACGCATTTTTCAATCTCTGTTTGGACGTATCAGACTTATAGATTTGTAATCTTTTGGTTAAGGTTTATTTCTGTTACCCTCTCTTTGTGTGCTTTGAAAGTGTTAATGGATTAGGAAAGCCACTCCATATCTCCATACAATTGCAGTTTTGTTTCATAAATCCGCTTAATTTGATATCGTATCGTGACAACTTGTAAGCAAGAAACAAACCAACGAACAATATTTTAATTAAACATTTCTTCATAAACGATTATAACATTCAGGTTTCACGCATTTCATAACGTTATCACGCCTAGATTAACAAAGTAAGGTAACCGCCTCATTTACTAGTATATCAAGAGAATACAGGTCTCCTACATAAACTACTGATATAATAAAAGCTAGATATTGGCTTGCTAACCGTTTCGTGATTCCCAAGCTTCAAACCCTTTCTTTACAAACATTTTGAGGAAAGACCGCCCACAGACGACAAAATAGAAAACTTTCTTCTAATACTTTTCTTCTAGCTTTTGTAAGCTTTTCTGCTAATATACTATAATATATATATAATTAACTTTTCTTCTATATATTAGAAGAAAATCTTACAAAACTAATCTACTTTTCAGAATATGCAGGAATTGAACTGAATTAATTTTAGAAATAAAAGTCACGATTGTGTTTAAAACTGAAAGGAATTCTAGTTGTCACTTCTACTCGACAATAAATCATACATAAAAGAATATTTTTTTAAAAATACCTGTCAATGCTGTTATTCGCTGGTGGCTCTTCTATTTGTGACAGTAAGCTCTTTTTCGCTATATTAATATTTGTTTCAATGGGCAACCACTTTTTCCCTAAAGTTATTTTAATACGTTAACCGCCATTCTTAGCAATTACCAATAATATTTAATTCGGGTATATACCAATAGAAACTAAATCACTTGCACATAAGCATTATTGGTAAGTTGTAAGTTTGGCAATCAAAAAATTAATAAGCGTTATTATTATTAGAGTGCAATTGAAATGGGTGTATTCAATTTTAAATACTAATTTGATATTAAAATATGTTTATTGCGTCAAACAAAATTAAAATCTCTTGAAATTAAGTTAATAGTAAGTAGATAAAATGGTTTATTAAAAAAATAGTGTAATTAATATGCAAATATTTTTACTAACCTTTTTGTAGGTGAGGTTTACAGTAACCAATACCTTTCGAAATTTCCGCACGCAATTCGTAGGCTACCAATAGCATTGTTATTCTACAAAAGGAAATAAAAAAATATCTATTTTTATTTGTTATAAAAATAAAATAAATCAGTGGCGCTACAACCTCTTTAGGTCTTGGCCCCAGATTTCTGAATCTGTTTCATGATCATTTTTAAATCTAATAGGCAAGTAGGTGATCAGCCTTCAGTGCCTGACACACGTCGTCGCCTTTTTGGGTGTAAGACATGTCGGTTTCCTCACGATGTTTTCCTTCACCGTTCGAGCAAATGTTAAATGCGCACATAGAAAGTCCATTGGTGCACAGCCGGGGATCGGCTTTATTTTTTATTAAGCCTTAATTAATATGTACCATGACAACAAGTTTATTTAAAAATTTTTGAAAATATAATTTCAAGATCTTTTGTCCCGCTTCTTACAGAATAAGACACAATATTCGAAAAATTGACAATACTGAAAAGCATAAAAAACACACATTTGACAAACTAGGAATTTGCTGTTTGCCACGAATAATTAAGAAAGAAGACATTATTTTATGACAAAATCAGAGAAAATTGTCGAAGTCGGAAAGATTTGCTGCAAAAAAAGTTATCGTACGAAAACACGATATATTACCTAGTATTGTCTTTTATTAACATAGCTTTTACACATTTAAAGAAAAACAGTTTTTTACCGGATTGAAGCTATGTATTATTCTAAACTTAGAATTATTTAACATAATTTTCCTAACATAAGATTCTTCCCAAGATTGGTACGCGAAGCCATTGAAATCAAAAAACACGACGATTTCAATAAAGAAGACGGCCCAAAAATTATCAAACACCTGGGATCCAATAATATTTATATACAAATTAAAGTCTTTAGATATATTACCTGTGTATTATACTGGGTAGCATATACGCCTTGTACCAAAGAACACTGGGAAAGTCGTATTTGGCACACAATTCAGGAACAAAGATCTCTTTAAAGGCTTTCGGCTTTTCATCGTCCTGCGCTTGCGCAACTAACTTCATTTGTTTCTCAGATAGCGACTTGATTGTGGTCCCACGGGGCAACAAACAGTTCATTTTGGTATTTATTCTCACTACCTGAAATTATTGTTTAACAGCCTACAATTAGGAGTTTTCTTATCAAAGATTTCTTATGTAATTCTAGACTATTTACTTCACTTGTTAAACCAAAGTAGGTTGTATTATCTCACAGTATGATAACATTTTGGGAAGCCTTTATAATTGTGTTTGAGGCAATCTCTGTATGTTTAACATCATTCATTATAACTAAAAAGACATACCTACCTCTAACAATGGTTGGTCTTGAGGACCCAAGAGTTGTAACTGATGTTTGTTCATGTAATAATCAGCGTATGTTTCGAATGAGTTCGTTACGAACTGAGATTGTGGTGTCATATATTCGAGCACATTTGTCACAACGTATCTGTAATATGTAATACATCTGTATATATAAAAGTTTAGTATGTATATCTGTCCATAAAAAAAAAATCCCGTATAATAGTATATATTAAAGTTTAGTATGTATATCTGTATGTATAAAAAAATCCCATATATTAGTAATTGGAGCAAGTATTGCTTTATAGGCTAAAAATGTTTGTTAACAGTAGGTATTTATGGCATGCAACTATGTAAAATACTACAAGCCTTTTCAAGGTTAGAATTAGTATGTTTTAGGCAAATAACCATAGAGTATATAGGCTTGAATTAAAAATAACTAAGTTTTCAACATAATTTGTCGCGTCGCTATTACCTAGGTTCAAGTATAACGTAATCACTATTGGGGACGGTCATCGATTTTCTTATTTACTTATTTATACATATTACCCATATTATGCTTGAAATTAATTATTTATTATTATTTTTAAGAGCTTTGTTTACTTTTGCTGAAAGAGGGGGGGATAACTTGCAGATCTAATAATAATACTTGAACGGCCCATTAGCTATTTTATTATCACTACATAGTATAAAACAAAGTCGCTTTCTCTGTCCCTATGTCCCTTTGTATGCTTAAATCTTTGAAACTACGCAACAGATTTTGATGCGGTTTTTTTTAATAGATAGAGTGATTCAAGAGGAAGGTTTATATGTATAATAACATCCATTAAATAGTGGAGAAGTACTGTTATTTTTGAGCTTTCTAATGTGATGTCGTAAATAATTACATTTTTTCCGCTTACATTGCAAACGCAGGCTGAACCCTACGAGTTTTATCAAAATAATGTACTAAGTATTGTACACAATGAAAAGGTCTAAAGAAAAGTCCCTGATGGTATATGTCTATCTCTTATGGATAACCCACATTTTTATATACAACGTTTCTCTGTAGTGTATTTAGTATCAGCATTGCACCCGTGCGAAGCCGGGGCGGGTCGCTAGTCTAATATATTACAATAATCGGTACAGTAAATACGATTTTAGTGTGCTTACGTATTCTAACTGTACTAATTTAGCTTTTCTTGAGCGGTGTGTAGTAACTGGCAGGTCTCACCAAACTCAACGACTCATATAAAATCGTTTAATTTAATGAGTTGATCTTATCTTTGTCAAAATATTGTGATAAAGACTATACTTATAATGAACATGGAGGCGGCCTGGCCTTTTATAAAAAAATAAAAAAGAGACACAGCTAAAAGAACGCCCTCTGCCAGAGTGATTAGAAAACTTTAAACAATATTTATTTTTATTTTATTTTCCCCAACATAAGTGTCTCTTGACTACTTACGGGGGTTGTCTCATTTATTGATGTAAAAATTTTGAGAAACAATAAAATTTTATTATTATTATTTATAGATCCTTTTAATACTTAAATTAATAATGAATAATTAATATTAGGGTTACCTGTCAGGAATTAGATATGGTTTATACCACGGAGTAACGACTTTTCTCTGATGCGTTTGCCGCGTAGCTTTTGTTGAGGCCCTTTGCTGCAACAATAACACAGTTTCGAAATTAATATTTCAGACATTATTTTAAGAATATCTAACTAAACTTTCATCTCACCAAGTTACGTGTGTGTGTGTTAATAAATCATTTGAGTTTACAAAAAATATTTTCGAACTAAACTTCACGAAGACTTTTTTTTTCCCTTTCTTGGCCTGCACGGTTTGTGCGTCAGCCATGTACAAAAGTTAGGAAGTGCATTATTAGGTTTATTGGATAGGAAATTAGTACGGAATTTAGAAAAGGATCAGATAAATTTTATTATAAGTACGTATATATATAAAACATAGGTTATAATTTTATATTGTTATGAAAAATGAAACTGGCTAAAATACATCAATATTTATATTAGATAAAAGGACAGAAATAGAAGTAGGAAAAGGAATATTTATGGATAAAATCGAGGAAATAAAAGCGGAACGGTCATGTCTATTACAGGCAAAAAATATATGGTTAAAATCCCCAACGTCATTGCCACACTCACATGTGTCGTCAGGCAAAAGGTTTAAGCCTTGCCAAATGCAAGGGTATGCATGCATGGCCCAGCCTCATACGTATAAGGGTCGAAGTAATATCTTTACCAAGCGTCAAAGTAGAAAACCATGGTTTAGGAGGTATATCCCCCTGAATCTTCACGAAGACTTTTATGTTATAATAGTGACTTTTATACCACGACTTATATTTCGATTCCACATTTGACATTAGCTGTCATTTCGTAAAATAATGATATGACATACAATTGTGTAGTGTACCTACACAAAAATTGATAAACAATCGCGATATGTTTATTTACTTTTCCTAACGTAGCAACACTGAAATTATCAAATCTAGAATGGAATTAAAAGTTTTAGTATCGGTAATAATCACATTAATATATTTTGTACCAGCTTAAATAGATTATATGTATATATTAAAATTAAAAACCTTGTCTGATGGTATGTCAATGGGTTCTATTTCAGTATGCGTCCGCATTACGTTCCAGTCGATATCGAATCCGTCCTTTTTAATCGTAGGAACAACGTAGAGACAATTCACAGATCCTTCGAATATCACGAATTTCTTAGCAACCGCTAACAATTGATCGAATATGAAGAAATGGAATCTGAAAATTAGCAATCCAATATTAGTTTTAATATTTGACTTTTTGAAGTTATACTTCTTTTGTCAAGGGAAGAGTGATGAGAGAAAATTATTACGATGCGCGCACACCGTCACAAAAACCGACACCCTGAAGTTAGCTATAGTCGAAATTTTAGTTTTTTTTGTACATTTAACTATATAATGCGTTATACTAAAACATTTAATGTATTAAATACATTTTTTCTTTTGTTAGTGTCTTTTTTTCTACAAACGTAGAATATCACTTTTGAAAAGATTTTTATCTTGTTTAGCCAAAGAAGTAAAACTTCTAACGCCCGAACCCAATAGTGTGTCTACAATCTCAGATAGTGGATTGTCAGACTGTGACAATCAATCGATCTCCTATCTTCATCCCAATCACCAAACCGTACGAAGACAATCCATTTTTGGCGACGGATAGAATGCAATCTATTCCTTCTGTCGTTCCATTTTACCCAGTTTACACTCACATTTGTTAATCAATGTAAACCAAATAAAGTAAATAAAACCTATGCACATGGCTTCACCCGTCAAACAAACTGTAAAAAATGTAAGATAGGATTTTCATAAAAAGGTCTATCCACAGATCCTACTTACCATGGATAGCTTGTATCGACAGATGGCTATTACAATCCGTTGATTGGTTATTACAACAATCGGATTACGATGTCTCAGATGGATCATAATGGATTGAGATAGGTTATTGGGTTTGGGCGTAAGTGTGTTAATATATTATGATTTTCGTATTTGGTGATTAACAGTAATTAACAGTAATTATTTGCTGTTTCACATAATATATCACCCAAACATTGTCTATGCTTAAAAACTTTTCGAGGATCCCTACGAAAATTAACATGTTTATGCACATGAGGAAGGAGGGATAAATTGCAGCAAATCTGCTTATGTATTACTCGAACAGCCCCTATTTTTTAAACACATACATATTTGACATAAATATATTTTAATGTCAAAATACACTTAGGGTTGCCTGGAAGAGAACGCTTGTTAGCGACAAGGCCGCCCGTTGCATCCCTTGTAATATTTATGTATTGTGTCATTTGTGTTTCTTTGCAACGAAGTGTGAATAAATAAAATACACCTACCGTTTAACCAATTGCAGCTGCGTTGTGTCCAATGTAACGCAGGCATAATTCATTTGAATATTTGTCATAACTTCTCCAACTCTTAGATACATTGGAAAATCACATATTTCCGGCAAAGGCTGCATTGTAAGAAACCCAAACCCTTCATCCATTTTCAAAAGGTCGTAAAGCGCTAATTCACGTGATTCAGTAGGTTTTGCGAAGGCGACGTCTAGTTTTATTAAATGCAAGCAGAATTTTTGGTTGCCTACAGAAGGCAATGCGTTGAAATAACTGGGATACTGCAATATAAATTACTTTTTTAACATAAATTAAAAAAAAATATCGGCGCTGTCAGATAGTCTTTGAATATCAGTTAATGGAGATTTATTTATTTAAAGCTTTTTGAAATGAAACTTCTTTACGCACGCTTGAGAAGTAAGCTGGCGAACACGTGACATTAGCGTTACGAAAAGTGTGATCGGGCAAGGCGAACGGAAGTTGAGTGGGGGATATAAGCAAGAGACAGCAGTGCGCGCGCACATTTTCTTGCCCTCTTTCTCTTATAGTTAGTAAATGAAATATACATATATATATATATATATATATATATATATATGAAATATATATATAGTCAGTAGTTTGCTTGCGAGTTTACTAGCGTTACGCGAACGGTTATTCTTTAGTTATTTTTCGTAATTCTATATCGTTTTGAACAATTTTATGAAAAAATATTTTGTTCAATACCTACTTTCAATATTCTACATAAAGTGAATAAAACTGTAAATTCATTTTAGAGTTCATGTTTTGTGAATTTTTGGGTAAATAATAACAAATTATTATAAGAAAGAAGTTTCACTTCAGTCGTTTGGTCATAAGCACACTCTTATTACCACTCTTTACTGTGTCGCAATAGCAATCGAAAGGTTTGTAAAAATTATGATGATTTTTAAATATATGTATAAAGCCTTGATAAAGAAATATGACAAATTAATGTAAAAACGAGAAAGATTGTTTTGAATAATTGTAAATCTCCTTCGGTTTTTGTACACTGTTAAAAAATCATACCACTTTCTTGTGCTTGCGAACCCTTTTTTTTGTACCAGCGCTTGGTGTCCCGGCTTTATTATCTTCTTTGGGGTCGTCCCATGGCCAATTAAGGAAACACTGCTTTATATCCTCTTGTTCGAATTTTATTTCTCTAAAATGTTTATATTTCTCTATTTAAATAATAATAAAAATAATAATCAGTGGCGCTACAACCTCTTTAGGTCTTGGCCTCCGATTTCTAAATCTGTTTTATGATCATTTTGAAATCTAATAGGCAAGTAGGTGATAAGCCTTCAGTGCCTGACACACGTCGTCGCCTTTTTGGGTGTAAGACATGTCGGTTTCCTCACGATGTTTTCCTTCACCGTTCGAGCAAATGTTAAATGCGCACATAGAAAGAAACTCCATTGGTGCATAGCCGGGAACGAACCTACGACCTCAGGTATGAGAGTCGCACGCTGAAGCCACTAGGCCAACACTGCTCTCACAACAATATATATTTATATTAAGTTTCGAAATTATTACTGTTGAACCATTATGACGTCAACGTAACAAAAAAGGTTATATAACACTGATGGATGTCAAATCATACTACAGGAAAGACTTTACAATACTCTGTGTGGAAGAGTTGAACACTTATAAAGAGACCAAAGATTATTGGTTGCTATGGTTACCATTTTTTATATATTTTTTTTTATAAAACGCATAAAAAATATTTACATACAATTGCATGGGCCAAACTGTATTTCAGTCTCATATGAAAGAAATATTAGTTAATTAATTTGTAAACTCACCCATATGTTTTTGGTAGAAGGTGCTTATCAAATTCATCAGCTTCATATAACTTAATACAGGCTTTTAATGCGGCCGAACGTTTCGCCGTTTTTATATTATTAAAGGGGTCGCCCTGGAAAATATTATTTTTAATGACAAGCCCTCGCTAAGATAAGAAAAGGTTTTGTTTAAATCTTATCGTTTTTGTATGGCTATTTACTCTAATATAATATATGTTCCCTGGCATTTTGATGTATTTTTATAAAGTAAATCAATCGAGGTTTTTTGACGTATTGTGTGTTACCTAATTAATTTAGCGAGAGTTGGATGAATTTGCCAATGATCCTATTTTCTTATAAAAGTTTATACAGTAACAAAATAATCGTTTACCTTAATTGGTTCTTTGATGGGACATGCTATTGGCATCACAATAGTGATAAGCGGGTTCCCAGCATCATATTCTAGTATCCACATAGGGGAGAGTAGGGTAAACTGGTCGGCAGGTAGGGTGGAACAGTACCGATGTAAGAGACTAATGGCAGACGTTGCGAACAGGCGATCTAAGACATAGAAATATTAAGAAACTAGAATTGAAGACAAGACCATAGTTTTAGAACTTATTATGTCACAGAAAATGCAACACTAACACTAAACGATAAAGTTCATAATTCTTCAAAACAAATGATGACGCATACTCGGAGTATAGAAATTGAAATTATATATATATATATACACCACAACGCGACAACCTTTTAGGTCTGGGCCTCAGATTTCTGTATATTATCTGTGATCACTACAAGGCTAGTAGGTGATCAACGCTGTGTTTGAAACCGTCGACTTTTTGGGTCTATGGTATGCATTTTTCTTCGCGATGTTTTCTTTCATCGTACGAACGAGTGTTAAATGCGTATATAGACAAAAATCCATTGGTACACAGCCAGGGTTAGAACCTACGACCCAAAGAAACCACTACGCCAACTAGAAACTCAAATCACAAACATAATTTCAAATAAGGAGATTTGCAGTCGAAAATAGAAAAAGGAATTCTCCCACCCTACAAATACATATACTGTGTAATTTGACCTGTCAATACATTTAGCGAAACAAATATATATCTATAGTAAATGTGTGCCATGTATCACCTACCTGCTATGAGTTATATTATTATATCAATCTTGTCTTCCGAGCGCACCTTTTATTGACGTATCAATAAGTTAAAAACAATATTTCTCTTAAGTATACTAACTTCCATTCGCAGTGACGAAAGGTGGTATATCTTCATCATCAAAAGCTGATTGAACTTCCTCTTCAGTTGGCGACGCTCGATCTTTAGAATTGCCCATAATTAACTGTAATGGTAAATTATCCAGGGTTATAATAAGAAGTAAAAAACAAAGGACGTATTAAGAGTCTACGTGCGGAAACGGAGTCCCTACATACATACATACAATAAGAAGTAAAAACCTATCAATGTATTTGAAATTTAGCGACTAATTATTACTATAACTTACACATAAATGCCTAATATGACATTACTAAGATCTGTCTAAAAACAAAAATATCTGTTCATAAGTTCTGTAGTTTATGTTGAACATAGAGACATAAAGTATTTAAACTAACGTTTGGATAAATCTACAGAGGGTATTTTCGCGGAATATATACTTCTGAAGCCGATAAATAAAATAATATTTACTTATGTAATTAAAATCGGCTACCGCAAAAACACAAAATAATGTAATAGCTTATTTATTTATTGATTTTCCGACATCATACATAATTCTAATTCTACTGATTATTTTACAAAATCTTACATCTAAAATATATGACAAGAATGGTAAACATAAGTTTAAAAAAGGAATTAAAAAAATACAAATAAAACATTTATAAGATAAGGACACAATAAATTACCAGAAATTGTTCCTACTTATAGCAGAAAAAAAATCATCAACAAAACAGCGAATTAGGTTCGAGAAAGGCACCCAACAAAGCTTTCTCTAAAACCTATCATCCCATTAACGAATATATCTAGCTCCGGATAAGCTTTGTTGAACCTTGACAAAGCTCAAGCGGAAATGGCCAGCCTATAAAACATTGGTATCTTACAAGGTAGCGTTTATAACTAGATCGCCTACGTATTTTCAGACTTAAACTGACCTGTTGAAGGCAACTTTCTAATTTCTGAAACCCAGAATATTTACATAGAAACTTTTCTCTTTGTGAGTCATCCACCATCATGATATATTTTGATTCCCGGTTCCGTGCGCGACCTATAAATACATAAACATCAATCTAAAAAAAATAACGTTAATGAAACGTTTATAAATTTTTAAACACTTTGTAGGTAATAACATGAATATAGTGGAACATTTTATTTCTATCATTAATAGTTTTTGCAGTGCATGATAAAAGATATTTTATAGGCATTCTTTTACACCTTGGGTAACATTATTGTAGTTTTAGGAGATCCTTATGTTTTCTTCAAAATAGCCTTTATTAATCAGTGATGATGTAGCATTAAGTCGTGAAATAATTTTTAAAATCAGTCCGTTACTTTTTGAGCCATTTCGTTACAAACATACTTACATACAAATCTTTTATTTACAACATTTGTATAGATTGGTATTTCTTATGTGTATGTAATATCACAAACACAACACTAAATCATAATATATTACACACAGCGACATACATCGCGATTCTATCCACAGATTGTTACATTTATATGAAAAATTATTTTTAACCTACTAAATCTCTGAAATTGATCCCTTCCACTTCTCTTACTTACAGACAGCAATTGCAATGTTTTGACAAAGATGACGTATCTTTATCAATAGATTCTGGCGGCTTGCTTTAGCGCGGTAAAAAGTTAGTTCGTAGGCGCTGGCGTCGGTGTCACGTGATAGAAAATGGTCGGATACTAGCGATTTGGGAAGAAACGGAAACGATGTACTCTCATAATGGACCTCAGACGTCTCAGCAAACATAATTTATTTTTAGAATTTTTTTATTATTGATTTTACTGTTGCCAGTTGATTAACCTATTTCAATAAATAAATAAATTTCTTACCAATAATTTCTATCAAAGGTATGGCGTGCGTTATGAACAAATAAAAATTACAAATCTTCTGTATGGAAAAGGGTAGATCTCAACTTGGTATTTCTTTACGTCAGTCACACAATAATGTTGCCAACATTATTGTGTGACTGACGTAGGACTTATTTTTAGATATTGATGTCTTCTATAAAACTGTAGTACATCCCTTTGCTCTATTTATTACCAACGTACGAAGCGTATTTTTTCACACCTTGAGTTACATTATCGAACTTTTCATACAGATGTTTTTTGAAAATATTCTATAGATTAGTAGGATAATGTAGGATTTCAATCTAATAATAAGTAGGACGTTTTATATACGTATTATATGTAGGACAATTATACAGTTTTTTTTTCATTATATTAGTATAAACAAGGAATCAGGAAGTCATTTTAAATTACCTTTGCTCTGTACATATGAGCGATAGTCGAGCGGCAGGTCAAATCGCACTACCAGGGAGCATTGTGGTATATCAACACCCTCTTCTATCACCCGGGTAGATATTAGGCAGTTCAAATCCCTGTATAGAAATTGCTTATAAATGCGTAACTTAACCTTATATTTACAATTAAACCACATTTTGTATGCGTTTTAATATGATTATAATTCTTATATATTAAACAGTTTTGAAGTAGTTTATGTAGTTATTGACTTGTTTCAAATCACACAAAAACATAAGTTACACATACCCATTTTTGAATTTCAGCAACGCCTGATGACTGAGTTTCTTTGTATAATACTGTTCTCTCGTATTATTATAGGGGTTCACGTTAAAACCCACAATAAAATCGTGTTTAAGATAATCGAATTCTTTGGGATTTGATATTTTTACGGATTTAAGTAAATTGTATAAAATCTTCGAAGTGAACCTTTGCTGTGTAAATATGATTGCAGATAATGGTTTACCTGAAAAAAATAATGCCATACATAACTAATATTCGGCCACGTTTACAAATATTTACTTTATAGGCATGCGAATTGACATTTATTTAAAGTAAATAAATTGACAATTTACATGTTTCAGTTTACAGCATTTTTCATTTTTATAGGTTAACTTACAAAAATAAATGTTACATATAACACATTTTTTCAAATGTTAGCAGGTCGGAAAGTTTTATGAAGATAAAAAATCTCTCTCCTTTAAAATCCAAATATTACACAAAGTGAGTAGCTACAATTTAAACTACGACTTACAAATAATAATTATTGTGCTTGTCACGGTTCATTGACTCATAGCACAATTTTTACTATATATACTTGCATCTTATATTCCATAATAACACATTTTTTTACATTTACTTGTAAAACACTAGGTCTCGGGGGGTATATATATTTTAGGTAATAATAATTAGAAGCGAACAACAAAATGTAAACAAATATGTATATGCTGTAGTGTAAGTAGTAAGTGTCATTAAGATTTGTGAAAATTTAGATAAGCCAAATTATTTTTTGTTAGCGTTGTAACCCCACTACTCTTAATTGTATGTTAGTTATAAGCTTCAAACCATTAAAGTCAGTTGTTACCTAGCTTCAAAGAAACTTTTTTATTTGAACATATCATACAATACTGGCAACTAAAAAGAGCGTACAAATGCTTAAAAGGCCGGCAACGCAACCGAGCTTCTAGCATCGAGTGTCCATGGGCGGCGGTATCACTTAAGATCAGGTGAGCCTCCTACCCGTTTGCCCCCTGTTCCATAAAAAAAATAAAAAAACTCAATTTTTCTATATTAAAAACCTAAATTACCAAACATTGTGCTTGTACTAATCTTATCCACAGTGAAGTTTTAAGGGTCGAAAAAGGCATGAAATGCTTTAAGAAAACAATGGTATTGTGCGGCTTTATTTGGTCGACTTGGCGGTCACAATGTTGTGCCACCAGATCTCTCGTTTACTGCACTATGTCATATTACATCCATTTGACTAAACACAATCGAACGCATTCATCTTCTTTATAAAAAAAACTAACTGTTTGTATTTTGTACTGTACTAAAGTGGTGCGTGATGTTTTACAAAGGAATATTTCAAAATCATTCTTACCATCTTGGGTCGGTTTATATTCTTTCAAAATATTTAACAAAACTTGAATTTTAGGCGATGAGTGCTTAATAATCTTCGCATAGCCCTTTTCGTTATCCATTTCGTCTAATAATACGATTTTTGCTCTGAAAATTCATAATTTTAAGTTCGTAATGAACTACCATCATTATAGTGAATTACAAAATATTACAATAAAATTATTTTTTTCTAATCTCGCATCGTACTAAGAAAAGTAATACATTGTATATATTACAATACGTATTCCATTTGAACATCGCAGTTATCGAACAAAGATGTAGCGTTCTTTTTGCATGAGATAAATTTCAATGCCCAATTCAAAATCTTGTCATGCAGTTTCACACACAACTTTAACACAAAATATCTGAAATCTCTTTAGAAGCTAGTAAAAGGTAGTATTTACTCTGTGCAGCCCGTTATAGTAAAGGTGTATAATAATTGTTCTTCTTCGGAAACTGCTCGTCGTTTTAGCCGTTCGAGCAATATCGTGTACGCAATAATGCATATGGTCCCGCCGTACGCACCCAATTCGTCGATATGAAATATAATGGATTGCACCATATTCGCCACCTCCCGTTGAATCTAAAATAATATATTCAAAACCTAACAATCATTAAATATCAACCATTCATAATAACAGAATCAGCCTAATAAGGCTACAGCCTAAAGTAGTAGTAAGTATGATTTACGGCCATAGAATAAAATGTGACAGTAAGAGATGAATATTAATTAGTGCCTGATGTCGAGAAGTTGCGTATATTAAGCGATCGGCGTAACGTAGAATATGACGTGACTAGTAACTGTTATCATCCATTGTAGGAAGTGCTAGAAGCTCGACTGATAAAACGTTACAGTTATGTACATCATTTGTTATCTATTCGGAAATAGAGGTCATATCTCAAAATGTCCATTTGTTCATTGTGTTAGTTCAAGTAAGTCGGCCTGTTATTGAATTGATAACATCATATTAAAAAGAAGTACACTCAAATCTTAATTAAATTATTTTAAGAAAACAAACTAAGACACAAATAGCTGTCACTTCATCGAAAAAGGCTAGCAGCGGGGCGGGGCTATTGCCCATTTAACCTAGGTTTCTATCTTGCCTTGTCTGTTTGGGAACTTCAACAAAAACTCTATAGACTTGTACTTATGAAAAAGATTAATACGGACCTTTTTAGGATTAGAAGATATGTCCCGTTGTCCGTGGTGCAATTGGACATTTTTTTGCACTACTGGTAATTTAAAGTTATAGATTAAATTCATCAGACTCATTAAAAGTTTTTTGGCCTCCGTCTTGGCTGAAGTAGTGGACGATGGGTAATAGCTCTTTAATATTTCTTGCGGATTCGTCGAGTGACTAAAAAAATGAGACGTTTAGGCAAAACGAGGCGAGTATTGATGCTAAAAGAAATAATAAATCAGTGGCGCTTCAACCTCTTTAGGTCTTGGCCTCAGATTTCTGAATCTGTTTCATGATCATTTCTTTTAAACCTAATAGGCAAACAGGTGATCAGCCTTCAGTGCCTGACACACGTCGTTGCCTTTTTGGGTGTAAGACATGTCGGTTTCCTCACGATGTTTTCTTTCACCGTTCGAGCAAATGTTAAATACGCACATAGAAAGAAATTCCATTGGTGCACAGCCGGTGATCGAACCTACGACCTCAGATTCGAGAGTTACACGCTGAAGCCATTAGGCCAACACTGCTCAGCATTGATGCTATAATAGGCTAATTAAGTTTTATAATAATATGGTGTAGTTACAAATTTTTCACCAAGCAACTATTTGGCTACGATATTACCGGTTTTACGAAATTGTATTTAAAATTCAGAGTTTTACTTGTCAATATTGTAGATTGGTTGTAGGGGCAAAATTAAATTGAATTTACTGATTTTATAGACGCCCACAATAACAGAATGTGTTTACGATATACATATTTGTTTTTGTGTAAATATTACTGAATTAATTAAAAAATGTCTTGTAAAATATTTTATTTTGTTCCCCCTATTTATACTTCTAACTCAATTAAGGAACATAGTTACAACTTCACACACGTGTATTCTTTAGCTAAATTTTTTTTAAATCAAAATTCACATCTCTTTTCACACTCAAACTGCGGCACTAACTTGGATAAATTCTTCAGAGGTTGTAGTCAGATATAATTAATAAATATATATACTCACTTAAAGATCTCTTGTATATTTTCATGAACTGTGGCTATTGTCGCTCGAAATGTCTTTTCAAGTTCCCGAAGTGTTTCCTCAACTTTGTGTAACGTAACATTACAATTTAGCAATGTCGCTGTTAAACCTATAAGTGGGGTTTTTAAGATCGACTGTATTAATTGCCTTATTTTTTCTAGCGGTTAGTGTATTCAATGCGAGATTCCGACTTGTCAGATTCAAATACTTTTTTCTTAGATAATTAAAAAAACCCAGAAATTACGAAATTCAAAGTTTTTTCTGTATTAGCAAAGTCGACAAAATTGTATGACATATTCTCATGCTGTAAATGCTACCCAGACTTCATAACATACCTATTACTCTTGGTAGTTCTCCATGTAACCCTTCAAAATGCCTCATTATTAACCTCATTGGATGTTCATCAACAGCTTGGTGGCATTCATCAAAAATTATTAAATTTATATCCTCAAGCGTGATGTACTTGTGTGTGAGCATATCATGTAATATTTGAGACGTCATTATAATCACCTAAAATTATATTTTTTAAAATTACTAACGCCACAGACAGTTGCGTTTCTCACACTTAGTTTACAAATTACATTATTATACAAATTCATAATGCAAACACATTTTGGCTTTCACCATAACAAGATAAAGACATTATATACGTACTTGATATTGAGCAAGCTCAGAGTCCCATTTACTTTTGTTCCAATAATCAAGTAGATCCTCTCCACTGTAGGCTCCCACAGTCACTGGACACATTTCTTCAATCACATGTTTCTGAAAAAAAATTATAATAGAAACATTGTTAAAACAGGCTTTGGCAGGCCATTTAAACTGTCTATCAAATATAAATCTATGTTGTTTTGTATATTGTTATGGCCTTGCTAGACACCTAGTCCTAACAAGGAATATTTAATAAGCTGATCACACCAAACATATATTTTATTATTTATACTGCAATATAATTGAATGATGTTTAATGGATTGTTTTTAAATAAATATAGTTCTTAACTACTAGACAAACTAATTACTAATATTTTTTATAATACAAAGGAAATATACTTATCAACTAACCAATCATATTATTCAAATTTCAAACCCTTTATTTCAACTTATACGAGAGAAAGTTTACATATATATATATATATTTATATAAAAAAGGTTTTCTTGCACAGCTGTCCTCTTGCTTGCCTCTGTGGTACAAAGGCCTCCTCCAGCTGTTTCCAGTGCATCCTATCCCTGGCAAGTCTTTGCCACAGAGGACCAGTAGCTTTTATAAAGTCATCAGCCCCCATCAGCACATAGTCTTCCTCTCCTTTGCTTGGTATTGTATAGCGAGGTGTCCTATTGAGTGACTTTTTTCGAACATTTTGCTCACTGGCCTCTGAACAGGTGTCCTGTCAATCTCCATTTAAGCCTTTTGGCTCTGGTCATTGCATCTTCCCAGTTGGTGATCCTTCGGAGCTTTTCCTTTGATATAGTGTGTAACCTAGTATGCTCCATACTTCTCTGGCAAGTGACAAGCTTTTGACTTGTGAATTGCTTAGTGGTCCAGGTTTCGCAGCCATACGTTAGGATATGTAAGATGCAGGGGTTGCAGATTCTCCTTTTGATCCTTAGTGAGTACACTTTTTCTTTGGGATGTGATGTGTTTTAAAGACTAGAATCTTTTCCAGGCATTTGAGGTTCTTCTCTCTATTTCCTGCTGGGCTTGTTCTGTTATGGAAATAAGCTGTCCCAAGTATACATAGGTTGTCACATATTCTAGGTTTTCGTTCTCTAGGATACTAGTATCTGGGTGTTCTGTTTGTCATGGCTTTTGTTTTTGATTTGTTTATTGTTAAAACCAATTCTTTGCTTTTTGTTGCCAGTTCTTCAATCATGGTTAGTATAACCACAGCTTGATCCTAGCCAAACACTGGCTATAGACATTTCCGATGAGTCTAATGTATTTCCCTTCAATGCCTTGGTTTTTTAGTGCTCTCCAAATGCATGGGTACTCCAAACAGTCGAAAGCTGTTGTCGACAAATGCCAGGTAGGGGATATCGATATTCCTGGCACCTTGCTTCAAGGTGTGCATGTGGTGAGGTGTGTGTGTTGTTCTTTGCTTATATGTTGAGCACTGCACAATTCCTGCACTTTAGGGTATTCTTTTCAACATTATTTTTCCTACGAATGTCACTTGCAATAATATAAGCGATTTTGGAAATTACTTATGCTTTTACAATGTTTCTGGGCAGGATAATATTTACATTTTTTTATCTCGTGATATTATAGCACTTTGTCTACTTTTGAAGCAATATCAATACTTGTATGATTTTATAAATACAAAGAATTAGGGGCACAATATGAGTTGTTTCACGGTCAACACGCACCCTCATCATCATCATCAATCATAAATCATATTATTATATGAGAATAAATAGATTACCTGTTGGTTGACCAATGGCACTGTGTTGACAAGAAAGAATGTTCTTTTACCACCTTCACCCCATGGTTTTTTTATCTGATTCATAAATCTCTTAATAAGACGTCCGGCAATAAATGTTTTTCCTGAACCTAAAGTTTTATTAATTTTCTTTATTAACATGTAAAGTGAAAATAATTTTACATTTCACGATTCACATACCTGTAGGTAAATATATAATTGTATTTTTATTTACACATATTTCTTCAAGTTGAACTTGGTATAATCTTGGTTGAAACTTTTTAGATGGAGAATCCATTATGTTCTGTAAATTGTAACTAAAACATACAAGTACATTATAATTTAATTTATAGCTTAATGAGCACAGTTCTAATGAGTTATAACTGTCGTGTATTACATCAGATAACTTTTGTTTTAAATTTGTCTTGAATGGGTAAAATAAAGAAATAATTGTCAAATACACACCCACGCATTTGGTCATAAATCATAATACACTAATGAGTTAACAAACTTAAAATGAAACTATATAGAATTTAAAAAACATTTCATGGAACTTCATTCTCATCATTCCAACTTACTTTTATAAATTAATATATAATTTTTTAATTGTACAAACAACTAAAATGTTTTAATTGCAACAACTCACAATTATTTTCCTCGCACCGGCCACCGACTGGTGGCTCACGCTTTACAAGATTAATAATGAGAAATTGAGAATTGAGATTTGCTTGTACTCGATTTGTATTTGTTTTGACATTTTCCAATTTGTTATGTTTTTTCGTTCCATTTTACACAATGCTAAATTTCAATCTCGTTTATGTGTACTAACAAATCCGCCTTTTTAATTAAAAAAAATAATATGTTTAATACTATTCAATAAATCCAAATAAATATTTTTCATTCGTAAGAAGTTTATAGTTGTTTATTTTGAATGTTTATTTAAATTAGTAATATAGTTTATATGAAAATAGCGTTCAATGAAACGTTATCATAAGAAGATACATTTTGTCTATTGTTGGGCTAAACCCTTTACTTTAAAAACACCGTACACCACGTGGCAAACTTTAGTTGGTTTTGTTTATTCTATTATCTATTATTAGTAGTAACAAGTACCCCTTACAAACTTTTTTCTCAATACTTAGAGGCTTATTACACTATGAGGCTTATTACACTATGCGATATTCAGACTGACTTAGTAAGACTGTCTTAAAATCTAATTAGCAAGCTCGCTATTACACTAGACTGAATACCGCATGCTAACTCATTTTTACTCATTTGCAAAGCGTACGTAGTCGGTGACGGATGTCGCCATGTGACTTAAGAAACTACCTTAGAGTAGGAGCTGCCGAGTTTGAATGACTATTAAAATGTTATATTAGTAATTTATATTATTATATGTAATTTAATAGATACTCCATACATTCAATATGGCAATAAAAATGGCATGTCTCGGTACAAATCAAGAACAGAACCAGGCTGGCACACTTCAGTATGTTGTCATTAGAGAATCGCAGAAAATTTATTTAAATTTATTGACACATCGTTTGCAGCTAAGATATTCTATAATAAGATTGATTGTCCGAACCTTCTTTCTAAATTTAAGATTCATGTTTGTTTTTACCAATGTATCAGTGTGTCGAGCGTTGGCTAACTTTATCTATAAAAAATAAAAAACATTCCAAAGTACTTTTTTTTCTTGCGAACACGCCATGGTGCACGCGGCCACAGAAAACAAACATGTACAAACGTCTTTGCTCTGCGACTGCCGCGCGCTGACTGAATGATTTAGCGTGCTAAAAGGCTTATTACACCACGCGATATTCAGACAGTCTTACTAAGATTCAGCCTAGTGTAATAAGAGTTAGCCAGTTAGCCTGTCTAATTAGACCGACCGAATGGGTTCGGCGGTGCTTACTGGCATACTTGCTGAATATCGTGTAGTGTAATAAGACTTAGCACGCTAAATCATTCAGTCAGCGCGCGGCAGTCGCAGAGCAAAGACGTTTGTACATGTTTGTTTTCTGTGGCCGCGTGCACCATGGCGTGTTCGCAGGAAAAAAAAGTACTTTGGAATGTTTTTTATTTTTTATAGATAAAGTTACGCTCGACACACTGATACATTGGTAAAAACAAACATGAATCTTAAATTTAGAAAGAAGGTTCGGACAATCAATCTTATTATAGAATATCTTAGCTGCAAACGATGTGTCAATAAATTTTAATAAATTTTCTGCGATTCTCTAATGACAACATACTAAAGTGTGCCAGCCTGGTTCTGTTCTTGATTTGTACCGAGACAAGCCATTTTTATTGCCATATTGAATGTATGGAGTATCTATTAAATTACATATAATAATGTAAATTACTAATATAACATTTTAATAGTCATTCAAACTCGGCAGCTCCTACTCTAAGGTAGTTTCTTAAGTCACATGGCGACATCCGTCACCGACTACGTACGCTTTGCAAATGAGTAAAAATGAGTTAGCATGCGATATTCAGTCTAGTGTAATAGCGAGCTTGCTAATTAGATTTTAAGACAGTCTTACTAAGCCAGTCTGAATATCGCATAAAGGCTTATTACACCACGCGATATTCAGACAGTCTTACTAAGATTCAGCCTAGTGTAATAAGAGTTAGCCAGTTAGCCTGTCTAATTAGACCGACCGAATGGGTTCGGCGGTGCTTACTGGCTTACTTGCTGAATATCGTGTAGTGTAATAAGACTTAGCACGCTAAATTCAGTCAGCGCGCGGCAGTCGCAGAGCAAAGACGTTTGTACATGTTTGTTTTCTGTGGCCGCGTGCACCATGGCGTGTTCGCAAGAAAAAAAGTACTTTGGAATGTTTTTTATTTTTTATAGATAAAGTTAGCCAACGCTCGACACACTGATACATTGGTAAAAACAAACATGAATCTTAAATTTAGAAAGAAGGTTCGGACAATCAATCTTGTTATAGAATATCTTAGCTGCAAACGATGTGTCAATAAATTTAAATAAATTTTCTGCGATTCTCTAATGACAACATAATAAAGTGTGCCAGCCTGGTTCTGTTCTTGATTTGTACCGAGACATGCCATTTTTATTGCCATATTGAATGTATGGAGTATCTATTAAATTACATATAATAATATAAATTGCTAATATAACATTTTAATAGTCATTCAAACTCGGCAACTCCTACTCTAAGGTAGTTTCTTAACTCACATGGCGACATCCGTCACCGACTACGTACGCTTTGCAAATGAGTACAAATGAGTTAGCATGCGGTATTCAGTCCAGTGTGATAGCGAGCTTGCTAATTAGATTTTAAGACAGTCTTACTAAGACAGTCTGAATATCGCATAGTGTAATAAGCACTTAAATTGTGGTAAATTTCTAAGGAACTTTAAATAAAAAAAACGTTTAACACGGTCAAACTATTTTAATTTTTAACTATAAGAGTCATCAAAATTATCACCTTAAAAATGTTGTGGTCGTAAACTCACTAAACATATTATGCTGATGCTAGATGCTATAACAGTTGGTCGTTGCATAATATAAGTTAAAGTAAATTTAGTTATTTTTGAAACTTTTAATGAAACTTTAAGATATTCAAGAAATTTTGGTCAGTTTATTTCTGGCTTTAAGTAATAAATTATGATTTTGCTCAGACATATTCATTACTGACAATTGAAATGAAAAGAAGAAATATCGTCATATTATTAAGCTTAATAAAGTATTTGGTTTTTAATACTTAGTCTTAAGAAGATAGACATTTAATGAAAACGGATTTAAGTTACACCTACTTGATTTTACCCAAAACCAATATAAGAACGTAAGTAATATGACGAATGCTGTAAAATATGATGTAGGTGCTGCGCAATCTTCGTGCGGAATAAATAAAACCAATAAAAAACAAAAAGATATGTGCAATTCACACGTGGTAGATTCTACCACACTTATACCGTAGAAGTGAAACCTTCAAAAACAAAGTTTTTATAATTAATCATATATAAATCAAACATTTTTTAATTTCTAAATGTATTAAACTTTTTATTAAAAACAGTATATTTTAATGATATATTTTAATTTATAGGTTTAATATAATCTTTAATTTGACAAAAACTAAAACAACGAAAGTTCGAAATTAGATTAATTGAAAAAGAGGCTGTATAATGCCTCCTATCTCATTTTCTCCCACGTTAAATCTTATGAATATATGTTTCTGTCTCTTTTTACTGCCGCTTTTTCCATTACATCCGGTTTGAAATTACGATTCTAAAGAAGTTTCTCTATCTATTTCATTTTCTCCCACGTTAAGTCTTATGAATATATGTTTCTGTCTCTTTTTACTGTCGCTTTTTCCGTTGCATCCGGTGTGAAATCACATCGATTCTAAAGAAGTTTCACTTCAAAAGTAACCAAGGATTTTCTAAAGAAACATTTATTATAAAAATAAACAGTGTAGTAAAGAGTGTGAGTACTTAATATGTACACGCATTAAATAATTCTTTAAAAAAAGTAAGTACTGCTCCAAATTTTATTTCTATATTAATAATAGATATATAGATATAAATAAATTATAGATAATGCCAACCTATGTAAATTAACTAATTAATAATAGTAATTATTAGGGTTTAATGTGTTCCTTGGTTTATTCGCTAAGTCTTATTCTACCTCCTTTTTCTAGAAGTTGAATAGTGATAAAATCATTCATGTTGACTTTGTTAAAATACATATTTAAAACTCAAAGTTCAGGATTGAACTGAGAGTAATACGCTTAAAATACGAGCACATATCTCGCACTTTTTGGGCACAGGGCGTTTTCGTTTGCAACATAGATAACCTATATCTCGCTCATTTGCAATCTGCAGTCTTCTTAAATCTGTGGCCCGTATAATTTTTTTTCCCTCCCAACTTTACCAACTTTTAGGTAGATCTACCAACTTTTAAGATTTTTTTTAAATCTACTACCTTATCTACCAACTTTTTGTTTATAAATTTTTTTAATTTAATTTTTATATTGTTTAATTTTCTTTTATGGACACAAAAAGTTAAAAGTGCGCTTTTGCGTTCTTGACAATTGAAGATATCGATATACATCAGCCATGAAACCTCGGCTTATTTATTGCCAGTTTCGACTAATGACTAACTTCAAGACTCTCATGATCATGAACTTACTATGTATTTTGATATATAAAGCGCAGCGTTTAATGTTATTGAATAAAGTATTTTAGTACTATTAGTCTATCTAAACATTAAATTGAAAATGATGAAAATTTTCCTCCACGAAAATTGAGAAAATTTCATTATGATCAAAAATATTCAAAATTCTGGGAAAAAGAACCAGAATATGCAGGTTGGATTAAACCTAGTACTAAAGGAAACAAATTCTTTCAATGCACAGCATGTAATTGTGATTTTATATAAAACTCGAAATTACAGTTGGTAGATCTACCTACTTTTCGAATTGAAGATGTTGGAAACTACCTACTTTTGAAATTGTATCTACCTACTCGTACTCGATTAAATTCGAGTTGGTAACACTGGTTTTGAGTATTGTTACTTGTATGATGTATCCAATAACCAAAAAAAGTAAAATTTACGAAATAGTAAATACTAATAACTAATCTGTGAATATAACCTAAACTCTATAGAAATGAGGACATTATGTTATCAATGAATGAATTAGAAACAATTTCTTTAAAAGTTAAATGGTCCATTTTTTTCTATAGGTAAATAATTGGCAATGTACAATAAAAATAGGATAACCTATAAACTATTATTATTCTAAGCAATGTATTTAGTTATTAAGTTAATATAATTTACGAAAAATAATGTGTTCTATAAAGACGTACAAAAGTACAAATTTTATTTTAGTAATTGTTTTTGCATTGCTAAATATAAAGCCAGTTTTACCTGGAGGTAAGTTACTACTTGACCATAATCTTTTTTCTGCCAGAAACGTGTATTATACATATATGACTGATTATTTTCAGCAAATGATTTACATTTTTATGACGGGTCGTCGTCGGCTGATGTCATAGCCGGAGATATATTTTTTGAGATACTAGATCCTCAAGAGTTGCGTTACTCATATAGAATACGACCTGCCAAAGATTTTGGTGCAACTTTTGTAAGTTTAATATTTCTGTTATTAATATTTGTGCATTAAATTTTAACATTATCTATTAATCTAATACAAATATTTAAAGAACAGGCATTTTTTTCAGAATGGTAGCTTTCACATGAAGAAGGCAAGATTAGTACCAACTATACCTATAAACAGTTGTTCTGATCTTCACAATCAAGAAGATGTCACTGGAAATATTGCTTTAGCTGAGAGAGGGTAGGTATGATACAATACTTAATCATTTATAAAAAATGTAATGCTTAGTATGGAATGGAATATGGAATTGGAGTTGAATACGCATTTATTTTTTGTTCAATTTAGCCTTACTCTTTGGTCCGTTTCTGTTTCTTTTCTGACTTTCATCTATTATTCTTTAAAAAAACCTCTGTTCTCTTGTGACGACAAATTGTTTATAAAAAAGTGGACTAAAATAAAATAAAAGTTTTTTTTAGTGATTGCTCTTTTGTTTTTAAAACTGCCAAGGCTCAGCAAGCAGGCGCAAGGGCTATTATTATAACAGAGTCTGTTAACAAATGGGATGATCCATTGGATCATCTAATAGAAATGGTGGATGATAAGTAAGTATAATACAGTTGTAGTAAAGTTCTTTAGTATTTAACAGAGGCTATATCTAACAAACTGATAGTCTGCTGCTTTTTTAATATTATGGTCAGATACTTAAATCTTTCAATATTTTTTGTGTTGTGAAAGAATCTATGATCAAGTCTTTTGGAGAAAATTAATTGTAAAATTTGATTGTCAGAATAGTTTTTTAGAATTCTTGTTCCACTGTACAATTTGTTTATTAGTAAACTAGTAAGGTTTGTTTTCAAATGAAATGTTGAAAGTTTTTACCTATTTTCAGAATGGACATAGATGTAAATATACCAGCAGCTTTTCTATTAGGTCGTAATGGAGCTACTATTTTAAGAGCACTTAAAAAGTTACATATGAAGTATGCTATAATAAACCTGCCGGTTAACATGACTTATGTCCCAATAAATAAAATGAACCAACCGCCCTGGATAACTTGGTAAATTTGATGTCAATAATTTTAATTAATTTTATCTTTATTTAGTATATATTGTAACAAAAATATACTTCTTCATCCAATTGATTCATGGCTTAATATTATGTAAAATAAGTCTATCATTAGATATCTGAAGTAATTAGGCACTTGTTTATTTCCTCACTTTTTATTTCTTCTCTATGGACAATAAGCTTAAAATAAAAGTTTGTTGACATTTTATATGAATGCTGTGTATAAGTAATTTTAATTATTTTCTATTGTTAATATAAATATATAAAACAACTGGAATCTCATATATGAACTCTATTTAATTTCAAAGATACCATACAAGTCCATTCAATGAAAACATTTTAATACATAGAATGAAAATCCAAGGTTAAATTTGCCATTAAGAGTTGTTTGTTAATTTTATCTTAAAAGATGACTTGACGTTGATAAATATAAATTGAAATTGACTAATAACAACTACCTATTAATTTATGTATGTTAAAATTGACTTGAATTTAAAATGTTTCTGGGAATGGGTACCCTAGAAATTCTAGTCCTGTCAATTTATGTATAATCTTAAGTTAATATAATAATATGGTTTTAGTTAAATGACCCCTTAAGTAAAAAACTATTTTATAGTCTTACAAGGATGTTTTGGCAGTTAAAATAGATTTAAATGCATTAAGTGGAACTAAATATTGAATTTTCTATATTTATAAAATTCAAAAATGTGCCTTGTGCGGCTGTAAAATAATATTACATTTATTTTATTTGTGTGAATTATAATTTATTATGTTTAAACATTCTTATTATTGTATATATTGTGTGGTTTGTTAATATAAATTGTTTGAAAATTACAATTTTTTTTTTTTCACCTTAGCCATAAACCCAACTCAGTATCAGTTATTCAACCAAGAGACTGTTGAATTCAGAAAAAAACAATTCAGAAAGTAGAGTAAGTCTTTAATATAGAAATTGACGGATAACATTAAATGAAAATTTCGGCCAACAGTTCCTACTAGAATATAAATCGCATCCACTCTTCCGGTCTTTCTTTCTTTAGAGTTGGTATTGGAGCGCTTCAGACCGAAGGCGAACCTTATCACTTAATTACGTCTTATTAATCGAGCAGATACTATAACGTTCAGTTGTAAGACTAATTTAGGCAATAATCCACTTGCCATTGAGATAGTATTTTTATGGATCCAAATTAAAAGAATTAATAAATTATCTATAGATCGAACTATGCAAGTAAACTACGAGTATTAATGGTGGACTAGTTCACGCGATATTTAAAAAACTTTTTTTAATCGAAGTAATTTGATATATATTTTCTCTTTACAAACAACAAACTGTGTAAATAGAAAGAATCAATAGCGATGGAACCAACATTTGCGTGTGTTTGTTCAACATCATGCGACTGAGCTATTACGATATGATTCCTAGAACTCGCCTTGTGTTATTCCATTAATGCTTTAATTATATGCCATTTTATGGGACTATGGTGAAAAATATGTTATCTACTTGCAACGATCCTGGTGCAAGGGCACTGCTATTTTCTTAATTGTTTCGGTGGGTTATTGGGTGGACCAGCATCATTACAGTTGGCGAAATAGTGTGTTTTCTGTTTATGATTTGGATGTTTCATTATTTAGATGTTCTTTAATTATATACATAGTAAAATTTTGGAAAATTGATAATTGGGCAATAACAAATCATAATTATGCTTATTTTTCATTGTAATTATGAGTATAGTCTAAAAATATGTATAATGAAAAGCTACAAATTGTAGCGTAAAGTTACATCAGTATGCAATGTCGTCTCGGCGGCGGTCGGCCAAGTGCATAAAAAATTCAGCAATCCTCGTTTCGACTTTACGAACGCTCCATCTATTACAAGTAGAGTATGTAAGTCGGAATACTCTTAAATGGCAATGTGAAATCTGATTTTAGGGAAACAGGGTAGTACTTATACTTTATACGAGTAATAAATATTAAGCAAATCTCACAAAACAATATGTGAATACAGAGCAAATCTCAATTGTTTTTTACGTGAAGTCAATAGCTAAATTGTGTAAAAGATTCACTATATAATTTACGCGTTTAACTAAGACAGGTACAATTCGAAGTGTTTTATATATATATATTTTTTAAGCTATTTTTTTCTTCTAAATCATTGTTTTTTAGTTTTAACAAGACCCCAAGAAGGAATAATAAGCTTATATAAGAAACCGTTTTTATTCCATAAAATTAACTATGCTTAAAATGTCAACGATTCTCCTGACTATTTATGCTGGCATTTACAATACATAGGTACTTTATATATAAAGACCTACAGCATAAAATTGTTACATACAATTTCCAGAATCAGGTTGAATGTATTGTGTGGATATCAAAATCACTACTGTGTAATTGTTTATAAGTGTTCATGTTATAGTAATAATTTTAGGGAGACTAGTTTAAGTGTTAATTTACTAATGAGAAGTACTTAATTAGCCATCTGTGCTTTTCAATATGAAAAAAGACTGAAGAATATTTCTTTGCCTGGTATTGAAATTACGCTCCGTTTTACATACACTACGTATATGAATACGCTACAAAAATGTCGGTGATCTGTTAATGAAGCATTATAATGTTCTATTAATATAATATATATGTATATTAAAGATATCATCGCTACATCGTACATCTTTTTCGTAGTGGGATGACAACGACATACCTACTAACGAAAATTGTGTTTTATTCGCACATTCGATGCAAGGGTGATGATTGCATCCTTACCTACTTCTCTCTATGTTTCTAGCTATGCTGTCTGCTGAAAACAGTTAGTGGATATACAATGTTTCTCTTTTAATTTAGTTATTTTTTAAGAAAATCGAATGTAATGCTTTGTTACCAGGTAGATAACATAAAAACATGTAAGCAATGATCAATAATGAACAAAAAACATGCGGGTTCATTGCGTATGCGCATAGATAGTTATTTAAATAAGTGCACCTTAAATGAGCATAAGTACCTATTTACCAAAGCGGAAGTCGATAAATTTATTTATTTGTAACATAAAATTGTAATAATTATTTATTCTCTATACGGGGTATTTGGCAAGATGCAACATATAAATATGGACGTAAAGACAACCATATGGAAAGGACCAGGTGGATGAAGAAGAGTGTGCCCTAGAAAAAGGTTGATATCAGATATAGCACCGTTAGCGGGAAGCTAATGGAGAAAGAAAGCCGTGGCTAGAGAAATCTGGCAGAAGCTGTCTTTTAAGTGGTTCCAGTCAATGGTATTGAAGTAAGTGACGATTAATATGAAAAAGATGTATATATATATAATACATTTAATTTTTTGTTGGATAGTGAAATAAACGGGTTTACGTTTACAATAGTATATATAATGTATATACGTGGGTAGCACTGAAAATGTTTAGAACTGGCCAGTTAGAAATATTTAAAATGAAAACTTTTTTGAATTTCAATTTTAGAACTCTTTGGTAACCTAATGAAGTATTTTGCATTCATTTGTTATTGTTTTTGTGAATTGGCGAAAAAACTCTTGAAAACCAACTCTTGAGAACCTTACGCAAGAAATTTTTCGGTTAATGATTTATTATGACTTTCGTTGTGGGCTTACTCAACAACAAAGCAATTATTGGCTGCGATTAGCATATCTTAATGAAGCCCCATCTCGTGCTTCAATTGGTTTAACCAGTTTAGGCTTGGACTGCTACTGAAGATAACATCAGTGCTGTGCGACGCATGATAGAGGAAGACCAGAGAGTTACATATCAGCAGATACGGGCAAGCCTAGGCATTGTCATGAGTCAAGTTCCAAAAATATTACACAAACATTTGGGCGTCAGGAAGCTTTATACCAGATGAATTCCCCATACTTTACACGACGACCAGAACAAAAGCAGAGCCCTCGAAGCAGGATTCTCCTTCACCACGACAATGCTTCAGCGCATTCCACAAAACGGATTGTTGAATATTTGACTATGGCAGGTGTCGAGATAATGAGTCATCCACTCCTATCTAGTCCTTACCTGATGCTCTGCGACTTAAATTTATTCCTAAGAACTAAAGATAAAATACGAGGTCGAATACCTCGACCTTTACGAGCCCTGAAGATGCGGGGAAAGCGTACGAAAATGCCATAGAAGAATCAGAAAGCCCTAAGGAAGAATGGGCCCACTGCTTTCCTCAGTGGTTCCATCAAATGCGATATGTAGAGTGGACTGTGGAACGGAGATTACTTCGAAAAACAAGAAAAGTATTGACAACTTTCTACATTATGCCGTTTTTCTAAACATTTTCAATGTTAACTAGCTATATATTACGTACGATAAGTAGTACCTCAACGGGTAATCATATTGCTGCTTTGCGAAATATATTATTTATTATGTGCAAACCTATACCAGATCCTGATAACACCTTTTAAACCTTAGATATATAATGTATGCGTTATCATAAATATCAGATTTTATATGTATTGTATTATTCACAATAAACTTCATTATTTAACTGCATCACGCTCTAATATCCTCGGCATTTAAACAGCGCACAATGCTTTACGCCCGTCGATTTCTACTGCGAACAATGTTTATGAAGAAAAAAACGTTTCGCGCTTGGCCAACCAACCGCGACCGACACGGCGTGTGCGCTGTGCTCTATGCACGCTAGCTTGGATGCGCAGATTAGGTTGCGCTTGGTACCAGCGATCATTTACCCACTTTGGTTTTCATCACGGACGTACGACAGTTATATTGTATTTCCTTCGAAATTCAAAATAAATACATGGCAGCCTTAAAACTTAGGTCTAACAAGTTGTTTTCTGCCTCTTTAGTCGCTAGATCAAACATTCATTTTAAGGTTCGGTTAAGAGGTCGACGATTGCAGGTGAGGCCTCAGGTGCCATGGCTGGGTCGGCAGGTAATTCAAAACACGCAATTTCGATTTTTATAAGGAATGCAATGCAAATAGGTAGTGTCTATTCAAGGGCGGGTCTAGCTTTGTCGCTAGGAGGGGATCACATAGTCGTGGTCAAGTCAAGAACTTATACGTTTGCCATCATACAAAGTTATTATATTACTATATTAAATTAATTAAATATTTAAGATATGTAGTCACATAAAATCTGTATGGTGACAAAATATTGAAATAAAATCATTATGTTCAATTAGTGGTCTAGGTCCACCTAAGTCCTGGAACCAGCTCAGGGGGGGGGGGAGTATTTTTTAGCTATTTCTATGTATATGAAATATTATTTGTAAAGTAAAAAGGTTTTTCACAATATGTAGATAGCACTCCTTTAAAAAATATAATGTCGTCATTTAGACGACCTACTAAATGAAAGCTACACAACAGAATGCTAATCAGTAATACAAGTCTAAATGAAAATGGTTCTAATTAGTATCAGAGAGACGCTACGTTGTTTGAATAGGATTTCTAATTGTTGCTCTTAGCGGGTTGCGCAAGGCACTCTTTAAAAACGAAGGCTGGTATGCTTTAGACGTAATTTAAATACAACATTATTTATAAACCTAATTTTAAATTATACAACAATATATTTGCACAGTAACTACTATGGGGGTAGTTTTTATAACACTAACGCTTATGTTAAAAGGAAACATGACATGTATAATGAGATTTATTGCAAATAAAAAGGAAGCTAAACCAACTATTTTCCTACTAAAGTAATGCCAGCAAGTGGTTGATAACAACATAGGGATGTTCTGTTGTCAACATTACGTTATAACATAACTGTCGGTTATTGATGTATACAGATCTGTCCACCGCGAAATGAAGAGAGCCACTACAGTCTGCAGCTAGTCTGGTATCGAGTACTGCGTTCTGTTAACGCCTCTTCTCAAAGCAGTTAATTTGCAATTTTTTTTTATTTTTTTTTATTGGACCACAAAATTAGGACAAACACATGTCAACATCAACTTACATACGAAAAAAAAAAAGCGGTGCCGTCCCTGGAACATGTGGGCACGACCAGCGAAATTAGGTGCAATGAATGGCTAAGTCCCTATATTAAACATTTAGGTGTGAACATTATAATTAAGATATCTCTTTAACGTTACTAATTTACATGATTAATTATAATGGGTAAAATAGGGTAAACGGCGTGTTGGTCGAAAGAAGAACTCATGACTTCGTTAGGGAGTGGACGGGTAGCAAATGCGGAAGAGTTGCTGCATCTGGCGCAGGACAAGAAACGCTTCAAGAAACTGACGGCCAACCTCCAGTAACGGACACTTGAAGAAGATTTACGCGATTGAACGACACAATAAAATATACTCGTGTAGAAAGAAAATCGCGTGTCATCGCGGAATGTTATGAAATCTTAATTCTTCTTCACCATTAAAGTGATATAAATTGCAATTTAAAATATAGGTATTGATTGCATGGCAATTGGCATTGGGATGATTAAGCAATTAAGACTTTTAATATCTATATAACTAAGCGTCATTTTTAAATCTGTTTATCTATTTACTCATAAGAACTCAATCTCAATTACAATACTGTTTTAAAACTAAAGCTGTCTATTCAACTTAAACCTGAAACTACTTAGTATAAGTAGGTATTTAATTGCGTTATAAGACATTATATTTAATTATTATAATATAAGGCATATAAGGAAGTATGTTTTTACTAACTGCCAAGGTTTGGTCTTATATATTATTAAGGTAATCAAATTGATCTATTGAAGTACATACATAGTTACAGACCATTAATCCTTAACAAAGAACAATAAACCATTAATCGGAAGACAGTTTATTGGTTTCGTAACAGGACATTTGACAAACATATTGTTGGTGCTACGAAAATTATTGTGTATCTATATTAGTGCTCTGCCAGTCATGTAGAACTGAATGCTATAAAAATCAAAATCAAAACAATGTTTAATAGTACTCATAAATACATGTGATATTTATACCACTAAGAATAACATTTAAGTTTTAACAATGCTTTAAAATTGCATAAGTAGCCCGATATAACTAACTATAGTTATTCTAGAGATTGCCTACTTTTCAATTGCGGTAATAAGTGAAACTAGGGCTATTGCTGTATCGACTTTACCGTCGTACTTGTCAAAACACCTGCACTGCGCATGCGTCCCGTTTGACAACACTGCACGCCTCGTTATAACCGCACCACATATTTATTATCACGTAAAATAATTAATATTCACAGTTATCATAACATGAGTATTTAGTGTTCAGATTGCCATAACAGTTTTTTTTTCCAATTAATTCGTGACTAGAAAACATCCTTTTAATTCGGGACATAGCGCTGTGTATAGTTTTTATTTTTCTGTGAAATAAACATAATAAATCATGGACATTGAATATAGTTATGGACAAAACAGGGACGTCCGATGTGAGAGAGTTAAGTTTTAATGCTAAAGTGCAATGGTGATTTAAGAACAATCTAAGTAACGAACATTTAGTTTAATTCAACAAAATACATATCAAATACGTGCCTATATTAATAATTATTCCCTATACATATTTTACCTTTACATTAATAAGTGAAAGACATTTTATAACTATTTTATCAATTTATAAGTGGATATTTTTAAAAAGAGAGAATTCACGCAGATGTACATTTGGTAAGTAATTTTAAATCTATATATGTATATCACGTTCACCGATATTCATATTACTTATAGGTATACAATTTATATGCAGCACTTCCGGTTATGACATTTCTGTACAGGCAAAAAATTATACTAAATTAACTCGCTAATAAATCTCAAAACAAAAATGTAATATAAACTATTATTATAAAAACCTAGATTTCCGGTAACTTTGGTTTTAATTTAGGGTTAATTTTAGGGTTTCTTTGGTTCGTCAGTTTTATATAATCGAACATAGATGTCACTATAATGAATATTGTATCCTACTATTACGACAACCATTTCTTTGATTTTTCTATTAGGTTTATTCAAATAATACTATATGTATGTATAATAACTAGGTCTACTCGCGTTTCGATTGTTTTTTTAATTTTGAAAAAGAATTAAAATATTTTTTTTGTCAATTAAATGAGTGCTACTGAAAATAAAATTTAAGTTACACCAGGAAATAATGATTATTTGTTCGCAGACAGGTAATAAAAAACACATTAACATATATTTGCCTACAAATTTCCTCGACAAAGTGATAACCTGTGCAAACCGACAGAAAGCTAAATAAAGGTGTGTTAAGTTACGGTAAAATTACATTTTTCCGTGACTCAGCATTTGTACACATTTGAAGTTTATGCAAAAAATAATGTAACCCTTGCTCTTTAGAAGTCACTTTTTTGTTTTAGAAGCGATGTGATTAATTGAATTTAATTATAGAGAGATCCTTATAAGTCGCCAGAGTTTTATGAATACTTTTGACAATAATTTTCATGTATGTATTTAATTTATTTTCAATACGCTAAAATAATAAATCTTAGATTGAACTGTCCTCTAGTACCGAAGTAGTAACAAAAGTATGTAGGAGAGAAAAGTGTTATATTTACTCTCCTCTGCCATAATAAAAATAAAATTATACATAAATTATTTAAAGTTTTAAGAAAATCAACAATTTTGCCCTGTTCATATCGTATAGTATAGTATATGATATTGTAAAATAAATCGGTTTTCTTAGTCACGCAACGTCCATTTGTATCAATATATGATTACAGAATGTATTTATATGAAAATTTGTGTATTACTTAAACGTCAATAACGGTACTGTTGGTACATAGATAATGGGTTCAGTAATAGGCAATAGCGGATGCACGTAGCCAGCCATGACGTGCCTAATCCAAACGTCGCGCCCACTTCACATAGAGCGCACTATAGTTGCTTCGTATGTCACAAATGTATGATTATACCTTAGATCCCAGACGCTTAATAAATTAATACGCTTAATAATCCTGAAACAGATTTTTGCTCTCCCATACCTCATAGATGTTTTAATACAGTTTTAAACATTATTTTAACCTGTTTTTGTTTAACTAGAATCAATCACATGAAATGCATCTATCAGTAAGCGTGTTTGCTTTTTAGTTATTTTGTAAAACTTTTCATATAATATAACTTTACTCAACTTACTGCTTGTATATAATAGATTCTATAACTGAAAAAGCTCAAGTATCATATTCAGAGAAGTAGAATTAATTTTCCAAACACAATATCATTTTGAAATAATTTTACAATAATTCACTTATTTATTGTTTTGTTCCAAGATAACATTGTAATAAATACGGAACATGTGAAATAAATTAATATTATTATTTATATAGCGCAATCGACACAAAAATAACGCAATTCAATGAGCCTTTACACAATAGATCAATGTGTCGGACGCGATTTCATATCCTGTGCGCGGGCGCCGACCCGTGAGGCAATTTCCGTCGATGTTACCGCGCCAATTGTTGCAATCCAATAGACCAAGGTAATCTTTTGGATAAATATAAAAAATTTATATCAATTTTAATTAGTATTTAATATGATTTCGGTTAATTGAATACAAACATTTATCTCGCATTACTTATAGTTTTTATTTGAAGATATCTCGTTCTAAGCTTATTGCTTATTTTGCAAGTATAAGTAGGTCAAATATTTAAAGGTTTATGTGCTTTAAGGCATCTTGCACTAATATGTAATTAATATATTTCATTAAAACAATAAAATATAATTGTATAATTATAATATATTATTAAAAGTAGTCCCTTTAGGGAAGGTTCGGAAGATAATGGCAGCGTTCCCCCTTTTAATTGCTAATATGTATTTATATTTTTACCAACTGTTGGAATGATATACCTACATACTTGTTGGTACTTTTGACTAGGTACCTATAGATTATAGTTTATTATCGTTGTTTATATTGTTATATTCGAAATGCATCTTTTTGTGTGATACTTAGGTACTTGAAACTAAAACCTTATTTAGGTTAAAGCTTATGTGTCCAATAATTACGCTATCCAGTTAAAAAAATATGTTTCAATTCATCACAAAAAGTAATTATAGAATAAATTATTATAAAATATTGTGTACTCTGAAATACTAACCAATAATTTTTGTTCCATACGCTCTAAAATATACAATGTGCGTGAGTCACGCATAAACTAAATTCGGTTTAATACAATATAATTTTTATCGTATGGGTGTTATACAGTATTGATTTATTCTACCATTGGTTTGAAGATTATAGTATATACTTTAATGTTAGTATTAACTTTAGGGATAATGTTAGTCACCTGTAAATATGGGGTTTATGTGCACAGGCCTCATCCAACACTTTCCTGCTATTTCTACTAAGTCATCAGCCCATATTCTCTTAGGTATCCCACTCTTCTTTTATCGGGTGGTTTTCATTCCTTTCCATTGTTGTCTTTAATTATAGACAAAGACAACACAATGAAAACATATTATGTCTATCACTGAGTGCCCGATCCTTCACAGGCACTTAATTTATATTATTTATTAGAAAGACGATTTTTTTAAATTATTATGAAAAATGAGTTGTTCTCTTCAGTTCGTGGTATCATTTAGCCTATAATCGTGATCAACTGTCAGGTTATTTGAGGGTTTGTGAGTTCTGTTTCATTCACCCACTCACTTTCAGATGAACAGAAACAAATACAAAAGAATTATCCAATTCTTTGCAGATTGACGTGTAGATTAAGGCTATTTTTTTATTTATAAAAGTTTTAAATAGGAATTCTCTAAAGAAAATCTGGATTCTACAAATGTATTCAAGGTTTTCTTTTTGCGTTGAGTACGCTCTTTCAGTGCGTTTCTAAGTTCTCTAAAAATTGTGTCAGGACTCGTGAATACTAGCGCAAAAGCCATTTGCTTTGTTTCCATTATAATACCCTAAAAATATTATATAAGAAACATAAAACAAAAACTTTGAGTTTTAAAGTATTTTTTTCTTAAAACAGTACAAGTTTGTACTTTATGTATTGGGGTTAAATACATCCATATATTTAAAATATGTTTGTAGATGGGTCGAAATACTTCAGCAAAGGCTTCAGCAAAATCCTGGAATATGAAATGATATCCTTAATTAATTCTTAATTCCTTTTGATTGGCTAACTGATTTCTAATTGAATAATAATTGTTGTTTTTGTGGAAGCTAAAACGGAATTAAAACATACCAAATAAAAATATTCACTCACGTGATCTCGGCAATTGCTTAATACTTTCAAATACACTTTCTTTAATTAAAAGTATTTCGATTCTAGTTTAGTTTACCCCAACTAGATGCGGATCACATGTCCTTTATAAATCGATTAAACTATAAAGCGGAGTAGCGGAGTATCCTATTATATGATCTTATACGTACGTATCTAGTATAAGGCAGTAATTGTACAATTTACGGAGATCCTAAGGTTATTTCTATAACATTGTGTATTATTACTGCATTATCTTGAGTAATAATTTTATCTTAAAAACGCTTGAATTATATTTAAAATAATAAAGTTTGACCAGTGAAAATATTTGTTTCAATTTGCCAAATGAAGGATACAGTCATGGATGGATCTTACAATTACTTGTACACATAAAGTTGAAAAAAAAGAGTGGTCGATACTTCTTTGGCAGTTTCTGTGGCCCGCTCAGCCTTGATTTGGAAACTGGTAGAAAATGTAAATTTAGTTCACACATGCATATTAGAAATAAAGATCGACCTGTTTTTTTGATACTGACATTCATAAGTGTACATGGTTACCAATTGAATAAGTATGTATTTAATGATAGAGCAGAACAATATCTGTCTCACACTATTTCATTTTGAAATAATAAAAAATATTTACAAGCATCATGCGTATTCTTTGCTATTGCAGTCAACTTTGAACCAACACTCATAAAACATACACTAATGTATAGTGAAAACGGCGCCTTACCGGCGTGTTGTGGGGCGCGTTGCCATGGTAACCGCTCCGCAAACCCCCCCTCTCAGCTGACCCGTCGACCTCCAGTGAGGAGTTACATTGACAGTATGGGGTTTGTTAACTCTTTCTTAGGATTATTTTAAATATCCTTGTCTGCACGAGATTGCATGGTACTTCACACTTTTCTATGTAAAACTGTATTTTTATCTTAACACGCTAAGGGACAATAAAACTACGTACGGTTGTACGGTTTAAATATTTAAATAATCTTAGAATTAATATTCGTTTGGATTACGATAAGATATGGATAAATTTAAATACAGCTTATACGATTTTATTTTAACATAATATTACTATTTCGAATATAGAATCAATTTAAAATTTTATTATATTAATAAAAAGTAACAATTTAACAAAATCTAGTTTTTTTTCATAATACACACCTTTGCAACGACTAGAAATAATGTAAAAATTTTACATTTTCCTAATTAAACATTGATTATTCTAAGAAAATAAGTATCAAAATATATCGCGCCATAAAAAGCTAAAATACAGTCTTTGTTTGAGCTGTAGATTAAAAACATGAAGAAAATTCATTAGTAGAGCATTGTTTCCTTCGACCTTTTAATACAAAAGGCTAATTACTTTTTAACAACAGCTAATATGGGTCTGAATGTCACCCCTGCGATTAAGTTGTCCTTTATGCCTCTTTGAAATAATAACCAAATTAATCTCGATTATTATGAAATTAATTTCTCAACTTTCGTTTAACAATACAAAAGTATTGGTAAATTCAGTCATTTCTCTTTGCAGCGGCGGTATTAGAACCCTGAATGGGACGCTTTTTAACTGATCAGGAACGAAACAGGGATCCTTTATATATATATGAGATAACTAAATTGGCAAGTTGTAGTACGTCTGTATTATGTAATTATAAAAGTCAATTCTTAATAAATATTCTGATAAATAATTACATAGAGACATTATATGGTTAACTTATAATGTCTCTATGGAATCAAATAAAAAATAAATAAATAAACTTTAATTAGTTGAAGTTACTTTAGTAGTTTATAATTCTACTAAATATTTTTCTCAAACTAGAAACATAACTATAACTAATACAATAGCGTGCAACACGCACAACTATTGCGTTCTAATATTATTTATTTATATATTTTTATCGCAATTAATGTATAAACGACATCATAAAGTGTTTTATCGTTTCAATGAAATAAGGGGCCATATATTTCTACAGCGGAGGTACTAACTTAATCACTTTTCATAATTTGCAGCAGCAAATCTCACATGTTGGAGATCAAAGGCATAATTATGAGGCGAGTAACTCGTTTTTATGCAAATAGTACTTCGATGTTGACATCGCATATCTAAAAGGCCTATGTATGTTCTATCTATGTTCTAGGGGTTAATGAATTTTTATATATTACGTATCCGATAATCATGTGGTATGCTTTTGTTTACTGAGTTTAATTGAGGCTTCCATTTGATTCTATGTCAACAGACAATAATATTCTGATTCACCCACTAGTACTATAACATTCCTAGATTTTCTATTTTCTATCTCTGTAATGCGGCCGCTTTGTCTAGTGTGTGACAAGTGAAGTGAAGTGATAAAAAAGTATTAATGTTGTAGATGTTTAAGAATGTAATAAAGTATGTGTGAAACGAATTACGAACATTATCCTGCAATGCGTCTGTTTTTGACATTTATCATCACGCGGACGGCTTAATAGGCTTTTTGGAACAGTACCAAGTTACCTATATTGTGTGCCACACCAGGGAGCTATAGGCTGTAAAGAAATTGTGAATTGTGACGTCAAAAAGGCACGCCTTCTTGGATTTTAATATAATTCTTTTAAAACAAAAACCATTATACTAAATATAATAAAGATATTCAAATATAATATTTACAAAAACTTTTTGTAAAATATTATTATAGTATGTATTAGTATAATTTACATAAAAACAATACTTCGAAATATGTTTCACATACATCAGTGGCGCGCAGAGTTTCATGATAATTTGTTAATCTAGTAAATAAGCAAGGATAGTAAATGTGCCCGACACGACGTCGATATTTTCGGTTTAAGGCTTTACTCACGATGTTTTCCTTCACCGTTCGAGCGAATGTTAAATGCTTATAGAAAGAAAGTCCATTGGTGCACAGCCGAATCTACGACCTTCGGGATGAGCGTTACACGCTGACGCCACAAGGCCAACACGCCACATCGAAATATGTTTCATAGATTATAATAAAAATGCTTTCATAGATAGGTATATAAATTAACTTTTTATATTGTACTTTGTCTCGTAGACATGTGTAGCGGAAGTTCTACGAATAAGCTACGAATAAGTTATCTAAGCCGTTTGTTTCACACAAATCTTAGGCGGATATCGCATTTGAATTTGTATTTTTTCTATATCCCAGGCTTAATGTTATTGAAAAATTTAAATCAATTACTTTAATCATGTGTTTCATATAAAATAAATTTTAAAAAGCAAGAAAAAAAAAGGTTCAAACAACCAATAACAGAGACTTGATTTTCATATATAAATACGCCTACAAAGCTATATAGAGAAGGATATAGATATTTTATAAACCTTTCAATGCATGGTAGGCGCGTACAGCGAAAAATGTTCTTTGTTTCAGATAAGTGATTGGTTATTGAAACTCTAGGCAAAAAGCCGAAATTTATCTATACTAGTAGAGGAGAAAAATCAGTGGCGCTACGACCTTTCAGGGTTCGGCCTGATCCTTTGAGCCTGAAATTCACAATCGACTTCTAAGTCGGCGTACGGCTTGCCGTTTTCTCTCAATGGTTTTCTTAACAGTGAGAGTGAGTGTTAAATGCGCACAAAAACACCTACGCAGCAGATGCTCTCATAGAAAAATAAAGCCTTGTGATGTTTAAATAATTTTGTAGGGAATGAACTCAAAAACTACTAGACTTCTAAAAAGAAATGTCAAGCCAAGCGAAGCCGGGACGGGCTGGTACTATAATATAAATTTTCAAACAAACATTTAAATAGGACTTCTTTAAATAAGAATATAAAGGAAAGAGCTAATAAAATAATACTATTTAATTTATGATAAAACAAAATAAACGCTCAAAAATTAATAGCATTCCTTAGCGAGAAGCAAGTAAACTTATTTTTTGTATTTACTTTCTTGTAACACAAGTCGGGTTATTCCTTAGAATACAAAGGAATTTAATAAAAGCATTGTTTTTTAAAACTTTTAAAGGAAAAACAAAATGCCTTTCGCTTAACTCAATGCAACGAGTCTAAAGGAAATCTTAGATTAATTATACAATAAAAATATCTTAGCTCTTGATAGTACACCTTTTTGCTTTTTATTCAAAGCAAACTAGGTATAAAATAACTGGAGGTAAATTATTGAATCAAAAGTTGTTATTTAGTTTACACAATTAGCAAGAATTCTAAACGTCTATAATATAACTCCATTTAAGGCGTTGACTTGCGATCTGGTTGTAAATGTAAATTTATAATTAATTTAATTTGTTTTTTTTGACGTTCATAAGTGTAGAGTCAAGTATCTTCTAGTTAAAAAATTGTCATGTAACAATGTCACCATGTAAACATCTCTCTAATGAATTAAAGTCCACATCGCATCTTTGAATCACAACGAACCAAATCACTAACGTATATTTCACCCTTTTGACAACATTATGTACTTTGCAACGCGTAACGATACGGGCACGGCACAATTTCCATTAACTCGAACCAACACAGGAAAGGTTGAAGATCCTCTGATAACTCGACTTTGACCCTAATTCAAACGACATAAGATTCAGATTACAAATTATTATCGTGTTTGGGAAATAGTGCCCCACCCGTGAAACACATATCCTATTAGCAAAGGTATCTTTCTGCAATTAGCTTCAGATTTTTAGGTTGTGAGTATCGAATGTGAACATGAATAAAAATTCATTTTAAAATTTTAAGGTTTTAAGTTAAATTCGTATTCCAGTTTGCATTCGCTACATCAAATAGAAATGTTCCAAAATAACAAATAACAATGCTAAGTACGCGAAGCTTAAAACTATTTTCCATTAGGGAATTTCACTTTAATGGTTAGACAGCGATCGGCTTGTACCTGATTGTTATAATAAAAACTCTAAGCTAAGTGAAAGATAAATTAAATAACTACTGTATTACGACTTTAATTACATTTGTTGGCAATGAGTTATAAAAAAATGTATTATCTGTTTATCGTATAAATAGTTACTGACGCACATGACTGGGTGGAATTGCAAGCTATAAGTTAAAGATCCTGGGATCGGATCCAATAAAACAAAATTTCTTAATATTCGACTGGGGAATGGGGAAACAAAAAGCTTGTGATACCCATCACCCAAATGCTCATCATCACGGAACACGGTGTGCTAATAATTATACAATGAAACGAAATATAAGGTTAAAATAAGTGAATCAACAAATAATTATTAGGCAGATTCCGTTAAAACAGGTGTGTGCAATTAAGCAGGTATGTATGTGTCGTGTCGGGACTCCACACTCACAGTCAAATTAGGGCTTGTCTGCTTATCCCGAGCAGTGGGTCGGATAATTATTTATTAAAGTTGTTACCATAGCAGCTGTGAGCGACTCATATGTTATTACCTGCTGTGATATTCTCTCTACATTTGCAATTCTGAAGGATTACAGCGTTATTACGCTTCGAATTACATAAAAAATGAAATATTAAAGAAATTCTTAATAAACTCATCTCTCATCGACAATAGAATTATCTCTCGGAGATGAATCTTTTCCGTGTCATAAAACACGCCGATAACGTAGTGTGAAAAGACCGTCTTAAATTTAATCTCTTAGCAGAGCACATCACGTAAACTGAAAGAAAAGTAAAAGCCCTTAAATAAGAGAATGAAAAACGAGCGTACAACTCGTACAACTCACACGATAAGCGTTTTAATCTGTTAAAGTGTTCCCCGAGTTTTGGCTAGGGTACACGTTGCAAAGAATTCTCTATTCACTAAAGCCTTTTAAAGCTTAAACATTAATATAAAATAAATTTATAGAGGAAACAGGTTGTGCGCTCCAAGGATTCTGCAGCTATAAATAATTGTATTAATAGAGGAATTTTCATCTAAAACAAGAATATTTTAAAGTCTATTGGTGCATTGTTTTAAGTACGACAGAAACAAACAGATGTCTATAAGCGGAAGTATCATCCACCGCTGACAAACATCCTGGTTTTATCCTGACGAATGTTAAAAAGTAAATGTTTATTTAAACGACAAGCTAGCCTTCGTTAAGGTTTAAATGTTAAAAACGTCCGGTATTTTTGGGATTTAATTATCTTCTTGGCGATCGGCTTCGGGCGAGGGTGTCGTGATTGACGCGGCATACTGCATAGCAGGTAACACGTGAACATAACGTATGCATCAGAAATTCAATTATAAAATTTGCCCTATCCTCGTTGCGCTGTTTAAAATTAACTGAGTGCCAACAATTTGGCTACGTAACCTAGGTGCATTACATTAATTTCTAGCTGAAAGCTGGGGCATTAATTTGCGCCTGGCTCTAGGGAAAGCCGCAAAATACTAGTTCCGTTGCTATTCATAATAAAACCGTTGCAAGCCGCTAAGTGCTTCAACATCTGGGTATAACCCGAATTGTATTACAATGACGGAAGACCGTGAAATAACTTAATGTATTAACAGCGTTGTTGGAACAAATACAAAATGTACATTAACAACCTTTATAATAAATCTGGCGTGTTGGTCTTCGTTGAAGTGTTTAATAGAACACGTTTCGAAGTTTGTATGTGTATGTGTGCTGGGCCGTATTAAAGAAAATTTTGGTATACAGCCGGGGTCTGAACACTGCAACTCTCAGCTCGCATAACCATCAAGCTCCTACGTCTGTTAACAATTAATTATCCTATGATCATCTGTTAACAATTAATTATTTACCATTCAAGTTAATACATTGAGAAAACTGTATGAAAATCCTGCTAATAGTCGACAAAAGCCGACAAGAAAATAGTAGTGACAATTCACGAATTCAAAATGACATTAGATACGTTTGATTAAAACTCGTCTCCTAATTCAAGTTTGAGGGAACAATCAGGATGTCCTTGTTATGCTAAGCATGTATCTCATCTCGAGAAATCGATTCTTTATTGAGATTTTCGCAGGATCTCGGTTGAGTTAACGATGGTGCAACTGAATTAATTTTTTGCGATTATTCTGACCCTATTCGACTACTTACTATATTTTGTGTCTTTTTAACCATAGTCTAGATGTTTTTGCCACATCTCTTCCAAATAGTTCTAATTCTATTCTATTCTTCTATTCAGTTCTAGTTACCATCACTTGACGCATTATTTATGAATGTAATTAAAGGCTTATTTATTAAAAATATCAAAACGTTTAGACGCTCGTTTGATGAGAAACATAACCTGTGTAGTTTTGCTTCGTAAAACGAAGCCACCAATACCAATACCTATGATAATTTTATCGTGAAACATTTTCCAAAAATTTATTTGTATTTATCACTACTTTCATAAAATAATTATGAGAATGAAAAATTTCAATATATTTTTAATTAGATAACCTACTAACCTATTAAGTATACCTAGGGGAATAAAAATAAACTTAAGAAGTATGAAATGGCATTTTTAGTGGTTAAATTTTTTTACATACAGATTATACTCGTTTTAATTATGCAAATTCATCCAAAACCTTACAAAGAAATAATTTGTTTTATATTTTGTGCTCCATCCTGGTGCTGGTTGGCAGATTAGTCCTCAACTGTAAAGCTCTTTACATTTCATTTCAAATTAAGTTCATGAAAAGCGACGGAAACGTTATTTTAAAATATATTCATTGCATACGCTCCTGGTAAAAGCGATTAATTACGCGGTACTGAATAGTGATTCTTGAAATAATTTATAAATATTTATCCGTTTTTAAACCGTGCAGAGAATATTATTATTTATTTTATTATTAAAACGTTATAAATTAGTATTATCGGGCTTGTTTGATTTGCTGTTTCTTTTGGGATTTTAAATGTGTTCTTTCAATACTGTTCTCTACGGTTCAGTTAAAGTTATCGCGCTATAAACTAGGGTCAAAGTTGGCAGGCGATCGATAGTCAGGTTTACTTATCCATGGACGCATGGGGCCGGACACATCGCGTGCTACCTTTAATACAAAAATATCGATTTTTCCACAAAGCCACGTCACCGCAATCAATATGCCTTTCCGCCCCATGCCTAATTACGCCCACCTACATCAGTCAAACATCCGTTAAAAGCCCCGTAATCACCCCGCCGTTGAAATAGGTACCGTTGAATGTCTGAAAAACAGCGCATACTGAATCATTCAAAGTGCACAGGAAAACGCTTCATTGTAAACGTTTTATTTAATTTTCCCTCCATTTACTTTTTTATAATTTGTGCCGGGCATAAAAAACGATCCGCCGCCGCAGGAAGCACGCACACACTAGCGGTATGTTGTATCTGGATGCACACATGGATGAAAACACCTGTCTCGGGAACGAAAGGTGTGCTCGTGCGTGAGGGAAAGAGATGTATATATGCGATGTTAAGTTGTGGGAAAAAGAGATGCTGATGCGCGCGCAAAGAGTTGGCACGCCCGCCGCGCGTCCCGCTCGCTCATGAGCCCGCCTGAGAATTAAACATACCTATAAAGCAAACTCGGCGCTACTTTTCAGCACATTTTCAAAATATAGCACTTTCTTACGCGTAACTTTGTGCTTACTCTTTGAATATCTCTTACAAATTACATATTATCTATTATACCTAATACTTATATTTTTCTGTAAGTATATTATATATTTTTTTAAATTGGAATATTCAAGTTATTATTGACACTTTTTTACTTTTTAATTTTATGTTAAATTTGTGTAATATTTTCCATGAAGAAAGAACATTGAAAAAGCAAAAGCTAATTAAAAAATAAAACAATGTAACTTGTAATAAAAAATGTAAGAAGCGATTAACAGAAATATTAATCAGCGCTCAAAGCAGCTCTCTGAATAGTTCAGCAGCGCTCTTTTTGTCGAAGAGTTGTGAGTCGAGCTCGAAAATCGTCAGTTAGTCTACCGTGTGCAAAGGTTGTGGTCGTATGTGCCTGCCTTTGCTCCGTCGCGGCCGACAGTGTCCGTAACTGATATTCGGAAAATTGTGCATGTGCGTTTTCCGACGAAAGCAGTGTGTGTGCTTGTGATATGTGCTATTGTTTTCTAGGTAACGGAGGTTTATGAAAAAGGCAACTCGATGTTATATTCGCAATATGTAATCTAAGTTATTGTTAGCTTTACTTGTTTCGCGTGGAAAATAAACAAAAGTTTATTTTTGTTATAGATTGTGCTTCTGCAAACAAATATCCATTCTAACGGGCATGTAGTATGAAAGCCCGCTATTCTTTTACTGGATACGTACAAATTTATGATCCGTTAATTGTTCGCGCCGCTTAGATAAGCATAACAAACGCTCTATATCTACAGCTGTAGTCTGTACTGTATCAAACATGTTTGAAATTACTTCATACGTAGCAAACTATTTCACTAAAAACTATTTATAACGTTAATGAGCCTAGCTATAAAATTCCAAAGTAAAAATTACCAATATACGTGTACGAGAAAAACGAATAATAAAATAATTACACTATTAATTAAGTTAAACACATAGATCGTTATATGTAACAATACGTATATCATGATGTAATTTCTTTAATTATAGAGTCAACATTGTAGAAATATCGGTTTCACATAATATTGTGAAAGCAATTCCTTAATACCAGAACAGTTAGCATTGCATGTTGCATTGAACTAACTCATTTTTAATGCTCTAATAAATTAAACCTCATTCATATAAAATACGTAATTATTTCTTATAGGTATAATTTTAATTGCTTACGTTGGTATTTCTTTGGCCATAATTTTCCTTTGTCTTATATCAACACAATTACTGTATCAAGTATTTCGTTTAAAAAAAAACATTAGTTTCGACTCCTGACAATGCTTTTAAGCCATATAAGAGCGAAAGCAAAAAAATTTTGTTTTCTGTTAAATTTATATTTCACAGCTGTTGTACCTCTGCAATTCATATTATTTATCTATCATTGAAATTATTAGACGACAAAGTATGAAAAAAATCTTATTCTAGAAAATATAATTTTACGAATAAGTACTTAGTAATCGAGTTCTTCATTGTATGAGCAGATGTATTGACTAATTGAAGTTAATTGACAAGAATGACCTTAAGAATGCCGGTGTGATTATTAAATTTAACTGCTCATGTTAAGAGGTTAATCAAATTAGATTCACATTTTGAATAGGGGAATATAAACGCTTATGAGCGTAGAGAAAATAATTTTATATGCGAGTATTATAGGCACAACGAAAATATGAATTAAACCCGTGTTAATAGTTTTAAAACCAAATTTAATGTTTGTTACTATGAACGCGTAGTTTTAAGTAAAATAACCTTATAAGTATTCTATCTCAATTCCTTCATATTTTTGCTTGCTAATGGTATAATTTTTTTTTTAAAATCACATAAAATATCTATTTACTTAGTTTATTTTATACGTTCTTAGTTTATTTTTAATGGTAGTTATATAATTATTAGATACAAATTGATTTGTCGTCTTTATATTTGGTTTACGAAATAAACATTACTATTATTATCGATTTTACCGTATTTACATTTAAAAAGGTGAGATTTTCACTATTGTTTTATCAAAGACGTTAAAATCTATAGAAAATGAATAAGCGATACATACGTCTCGTACTACACTTATTGCGGATAAGACTATGCAATTGAAAACAATACAATGCTATTGTTCTTTTCAATCAAGAGAGTACTTTTCGCTTTATATTCGTTTCATTGTTTTTTATTACCCTGTTGCTAGAATATATTTAAAAAAAGTAAGTACTTAATAGGAGCAATCATGATTTTTATCGGTTTGATAAGTAAGATGAAAACAGTTGTATATTACATTACTTATATAAAATAACAATTAAAAAATCCAGTTAGAAATTCCACAGAAATTCAAACATTTAAAAACGCGTTCCGTAAATAATAAACAAACTTAAACTCTTTTAAATCTATAGCAGGAGTTCCCACTACAACTACATCATGTAATGCTAACCATTAAATTATCAAGATTTGTTCTTAGTAGAATTCAAGTAGAATGTTTCTAAATACCAGTCGTATGTGACATTGTATACAGAACACATCGTGTTATTGCGTAAATAGTTTGATATAGAGCCAGCAATATCCACAGAACATTACAGTAAATCATATTTTTTGTTACGTCTCGATTATTCTTTCCGTTCCATATCTATTATTATAGTTTTTGTTGTCAATCCGTTCTTGTATTCGTTGGCGTAATTACCGAGGCGAGCCCGAATACTCACTTGTACCAAGGCCCGCTATTGTGCTTCTCGTTGCGTCACAAGACCACGCCATGAGAGGGACTAATAGCGGCTTGTTAAATTAATTGCTGGTATTTTGATCTAGATAAATGCTACGTGTATTTTGAGAACGTCGCCTAGGAACTAAGAAATTGTAATCTGTTAAAGGTGCTGGTTTGTGTTAGACAGATTAAAACGGTTGAGTTCCTATATAAGAGTTCTGTACCTTTGCTGATAATTTGTAGCAACGAATAAAAATATAATATACAGGGTGTCCCACGGCGATGCCACACGGAGGGAAAGTACCTTAAATATTAATGATAGGATATTTTACTGAAAGAAGACATCGTTTAATTTTTAATAATAAGTAGAACTGCATTCACGGATTTTTTTAAAAATCGCCTACCTCAACCGGGAATCGAACCCGCCAAATGTGACAGTAAATTTACATGTATTTTATAATAGCGTTTGAAAGGGCTACTAATAAGCATTATTTTTTCCTTAATAACCTAGCATATTAAATGAAACTAAAAACATAAAATTTTACATTTTATTAAAAAACAATAATTTACCAAATGCTCAAAATGTGATCCGTTGTTGTTGTCTCACTCTTTTAATAATTTCTCTTGAGATTTTAAGAAATGAGATTAATAATCTTCCTGATGCATATCGACGAAATCTCATATTCCAGCAAGATGGGGCTCCGGCTCATAACAGTAGGAGAACACCCGAGTTTCTTAATGAACATTTTCCTTCCTGGATCGGCACTTTTGGACAAATTAGATGGCCATCGAGATCCCCAGATCTAACACCACTTGATTTTTTTATGGGGTTATGTAAAAGATTTAGTTTACAGGAACCGGTACAACAGTGTGCAGGAGTTACAAAATGAACTTAGATGTATTATTTTAAACATCCACCATGCAAAAATAAGTAAATCGACAGGGAGAGAAATTATTAAAAGAGTGAGAATTTGTATACAACAGACAACAACAACGGATCACATTTTGAGCATTTGGTAAATTATTGTTTTTTAATAAAATGTAAAATTTTATGTTTTTAGTTTCATTTAATATGCTAGGTTATTAAGGAAAAAATAATGCTTATTAGTAGCCCTTTCAAACGCTATTATAAAATACATGTAAATTTACTGTCACATTTGGCGGGTTCGATTCCCGGTTGAGGTAGGCGATTTTAAAAAAAATCCGTGAATGCAGTTCTACTTATTATTAAAAATTAAACGATGTCTTCTTTCAGTAAAATATCCTATCATTAATATTTAAGGTACTTTCCCTCCGTGTGGCATCGCCGTGGGACACCCTGTATATATATATTGATCAGTTGTCCATAAAATAGGATTCCTATAAATGGATTTGTTCCTAAAATATAGCGTAAAATGTCACATTGTTTGCACATTCAAAGATATGGATCACCCGTGATCACGATTCAGACTGTCAATCTGTTTTAGTCGTTTTGCAAAACGCTCCGATTGATTTGCAATAAAAAATAACTCTGTCACGCTTTCTTTGACTCGATAGTTTCACAATGTCGTTGAAATTGTAAATTTTAATTAAGTTTCTGTTTTCAAATATGGACTAAGAAATAATTAGTTTCATTATTGTATTAATAGAACCCCATATCTCTAATACTGCGCAGATCATCCATGAGTACAGATATATTATGCAGATGTGTGTAGGAAACATATTCTTTTTATACAGTGAATTAGATAAAGTGTGAATAAATACTTCACATTTCACTTAAAAACACTTAGAAGCCAGAGCCAAGGTTAGGCCAAATAGTGTTAATTTTTTATTTCATGTTAACGAATGAAATGTATCGGAAAATTCGCTATGTAAAAATTAAAAACGCTGATTACACTGATGACTGCAATTTCCGGCGAAACTAAATATTTGCGGTAATAAAATTCTGTTTAAGCTATTAATAAAATAGATGACGGTCTGTTTTTATGTATAACACGAATTTATATTCGAGAAATAAATGCGTTGTGTCATATTACTAATTCTAATACATAATTTATTTTACTTGTTTTTTTTCATCAACTTAAGGGCTTTAAATAAAATTAAACTAGTATACTCTAATTATAGGGGTTGTCTTAAAGAAATTTCTGATTAGTCTTATAGGTATATTGTAGGTCTTGTAGACCGCCCTTGCCCGCTTAAGAAATTAATTGTCTAATTGTAGTGTCAAGACGCAATGTAAAAAAATCATACAAATGAAATATGGCGGTGTAACCAACAGCTGATGTCATTTGTAACAGCTAGAAACAGGTGGTCGTGGGTGTTCTGTCTCGTCCCAAGTGGGTAAATAGGCCCAATTTAGGACACAAGCCCCGGCTGGCCTGATTCAACACTTCGTTGTGGCAATTAGATTCAATTTGCGGCTCGCTCTACCTAGAACAAAAGTTCATTTCATTTGTAATTAGTAGTACAATGGCGAAACTGCTAGAAAGTGTTAAGTGCTATTTGCTATGTATGGAAACTTACGTTTTCGTATATTCGCTTCTTTGCCTACGACTGCTAAAAAGAAAGTCGTCTTGATGGAACGCTTAATTTGTAGTACTTTTTAATGAATTAAAACGGAATTCAGGCGACGTGAATATAAATTGTATTTAAATAAAAATGCATTATAATTATGTTTTGTATTCTTGGGTTGTGTCAATTTCAAATAGCTGACATCTAAACTTTTTTGTCAATATACAATCACGAAATGTTTCAGTCAAACGATATATAAACATAACATAACATAATAAACATAAGATTAAATTGATAAATACATCTTATGGCGAGACAACCACAGAAATATACGTCACATTAAATATTGAAACAATCTTGAAAATGGTCTGTGGACCTAGTCTATATGTGTGAGTACACATCTATGTGTTTTACATTTATGTTGGTTCTACAATAGAGTTTATTCCAGTCGAATTTCATTACGTGAATGGTTCTATTGGTTGTCGGCCGGCATTGTTAATTAAACTGCTTTGTTTGTTAGCCACATTTATGGAATAACAGTACAGAGTGAACCCTGTATTCGCATTGCATGTTTTTATATATAACATACGTTTTGCATATGAGTAATACCTAGTATTGATTGTATTATTACCAGGGTTTTGTTTATATTTATCTGCAACTATTGGAATGGGATTTAGAATTTGTTAATAATCTGACATTAACATGTTGCAGGAGTAAAGCGTCCTTAATATAATCTCAGTGATACGGTACATCTCTTGTTTTGACTGTATCCATATACCACTGAGGTGATACACAAGTTTTGAACGAAAAGATCACAAAGCTCTAGTGAGCTTTGTGATCGAGCACTAGCCCTTACACAATATATTAGCCAAGGGCCCACTTAAATCTGTAAAAGAAATCTGTTTTCCAATTTCGGCTACATTAAGTACTCGAATCCCTTTGACTATCTTTCTTCAAAATAACCCGCGGAACTATTTCTTTGTACCCAACCGCATAGTTTTCGAATTAAACTTGTTGGTTTAGGACGCTCTCCTCATACTTCGAGTTTGTTTCATAGAGAAGGTATTTATTATGACTGAAAACTATTGTAATATCTTACTTACATGAGGTCCACTTCTACGATACGGTAAAACATGCAATACAGGTATAGCAATTGTGCAGTAGGTATACTAGATAATTAAGCAATCATACTTAATATATTTTACATAGTTGGTTGAAGACGACGTGGAAACGGCATCAACTAAAAAAAAAACCTTTAAAACTTGCGATCGTATTGCTTAGGTATCACCAAAGATTGCGTTAGCCTAGTGGCTTCAGCGTGCGACTCTCAAACCTGAAGTCGTAGGTTCGATTCCGGGCTGTGCACCAATGGAGTTTCTTTCAATGTGCGCATTTAACATTTGATCGAACGGTGAAGGAAATCATCGTGAGGAAACCGACGACGACGACGTGTATCGTCACTGCGAGGCACTGGAGGCTGATCACCTACTTGCCTATTACATTTAAAAATGATCATGAAGCAGATTCAAATATCTGAGGACAATACCTAAAGAGCTTTTAGCGCCACTGATTTATATATCACCAAAGATTATAGAAGAGTTTGTACATGTTATCGCACAAAAAAAATAATACATGACAAGTAGACCTACAATAATAGTTTTATCGGGCTTTTAATTTGCCCATTTACGCCCTTATTGTGTTTTACACTGCTTCGTAAAAATATTTGTTTAATTGGCTGACGGCTCTAATTGAATATGATAATCAATTGAAATTAGTAGATAACTCGTTTTTTAAAAGTCATGTATGAATCGTAAATAAAATATAAATGCCAGTTTAAAGTGTTACGTTCTAGTTTGTGCAGGCGTTAAAGTAGTTTTTTTGAAAGTGATAATAACATTCAAGGTTACGCGTACTGCGAACGAGAATTTAGTCTAACGTTCATTAGACATGTAAGTCTAAGCTAAAGCATGAATCATATTAAATGTAATGTACATTTGCCATATAACTTCTGTAATATAGTAGACTAAATATACTGTTTTAAAGTACATATTGAAATTACGCTGTGAAGAAATCGGAGTGCTCCTAATAAAACGAGTGATAATAATTTATGTATATTTCAATTTTGACCTCCCAATTTTCAAGTAAATAATTCAGTAGTCAATAGTACAGTAAGACATTCCAAATTTAAAAGTATTAAAAAGAAAAGTCGGTAATAGAAGTGTTGTTAAATAAATTGATGATATATTGGAAGAGTTATAAGACTCAATAAATCAAAGCGTCGTCGAAGCTCCGTTCCCGGGGACTTATAATAGATGAAACGCAGGCTTCGTACTTCCGTAGCCTGCAGCTTATTTACAAATCACCTCGGTATAAAACGCAAAGAGACTTTAAGATTATTTGAAAATAGAATTTTATTTTGAGTACTCAATGTGAATTCGTTTTATTCACTAGAACTGCAGAACTTAATTCTATTTCACATTACTATTCAAAAACTGACTCAAAAACATCCATTTCTTTCTTTTAGTTATTGAAATAATGAATTTCTTATCAAGTAAATGTACAATATAAGGAGCTAGGTGACGTCAGAGCTCGTTTATTGATGCTATTAAATTGATAGGAAAACGTGTTTGTAATTAATCGTTGTAGGCAGTCATTAACGCGTTTATAGACAATGAGCAAGTAATTATATAAATATATTTCGTTGAGTTAAATTCTATTACATTTTTGGCACCTTCCGTGAGACGACTAGATAATAGATAATAAAATAACATAAATATCCTAAAAAATAAAATAGACTTAAAAAAAAAACAAACAATCACGATAGATCCAGTTATGTGTTGATCGGATTTAACGATTAATAAGCTTTTACACAGACTAATTAAATATTTAAGATAACAATTAAATGTATACAACATATAAATACACATTACATATTGATAAAAACACTAGAGCTTTTTTTAACCAATTCTGAGTCATGAAGCAAAAAGCTGTAGCCTTGAATATGATCAAATTAAGTCGTGATTTTTATATTGACATTAATAGTTTCGCTACGAAAGTCCTCTTTGACAACTTCAATTAATTATTTATATACATATTATTAGAATTATTTATGAAACCTAATTCTGTATATTACACCATTTTATCAACACCACTGTTCTGTCTCTTTACATAAGATTGTTAACATAACGACTGAGTAATAAAGTGTGTTCACGTGTCCATAATATGGAGCATTTTTACATAACAAAATATGCATTAACTTAAGTCAATACTAAAATATTTTAATAAACAATAATAACGTAGGATTCGCATTAAATTACAAATAAAAACACAACTTTGTGACAATTGGCGTTTAATAAAGTCTAAACATGTCACAAGTAAATTAATAAAAATATTTGCTTACTGAAGTAAACAGATATCACTACATTTTATGAAGCGCTGGTATACAAATTATTAACACCGTTATAGGTAGCATTATGATATATATATTTACATCAAGGCGCTTAGATATTTTACTAGTTAATTGAAATCATGATCGTGTTTTATCTTATCCTAGTGAAATAATTAGCCAGTAGCAGAAGTTAATCCAGTGATGTCACCGTTTCGCTCTTTAATTTAGATAATTCTAGGTGTTTATTGCGATGACTAACACAGTAAATGGCGGTCTGACACCCACATGCACACTCTGACAAAGTAAAAATAACATTATTTAGTAAAATGTTAGTGTTTAGGGCTCCGTATTGGTAAAGTTAGCATTTCCAAACCTATTTATCTTGTTAATTGATTGATGGGTGTGATTACTTTTTATTAATTTAATTTGTATCGAGCTGCCTTTATTAAAGATTAAATATTTTCTGTTTAAAGTGTATTACTTTAACAACGGGTTTTCTTTCCAGGATCGCTTTACAAGTGGAATATTGGAACGTATGAGATTAAAAGTGAGGAGCTGAACGAGAAGTTCGTAGGCAAGTCGCAATAGATTCTTCGGAGCCTCTGTGCACCTCGGTCAGTGCTTGCCAGAGTCCCGCGACTCGGCCGGCACGCCCCGCCTCCGCCGTGGATAACCTCGGCCAGAGCCCCCTCCCGGTCAAGAGGCTGCACGAAGCGCTTCAGACCGCGCAAGCGAAACGTCAGCGTCTCTCCCCCCCTTATCCAACCGCACCTCCCGCCATTCACCCCATACATCAACTTGCGGTGCAGCAGCACATCAAGGTGCAACAAAGCATCGTGCAGCAGCATCAACTGAATCTGGCCCATCAGTCGCTACAAAACCTGCAGAACCTCCAGGCGGCGCAGAGCCCAGTGGGGTCGGGCGGCGCAGGCACGCAACAGGCGACAGGAGCCACTCAGGGCGCGCTGGTGTCGCCGCAGCAGCCTTCGCCACGGGCTGCTTCTCCGCATCATAAGAACATGGAGCTCGCCCTATGCCAGAGCATGGACTCTGTGAATACGGCTACTACAGAGGAAGAGGTATGTAGTGTCGTTTATAATTTTAAAAATAGATTCATATATGCGTAATAGGTTTGATTCACACGTAAAGGCAGCCAAGTTGGTATGTTTATTCCAAAGATTAGATTCCATATTTCTCTAAGACTTTGTTTTCATTCATCTATTAGATGGTCATGATTTAACAATAGAAACTATAATGGTTCTGAAGATGCATCGCAGAGGACTTAATGTATCGCTTTAGCAATTTGTCATCGAACAATTGTTAAGTAATAGCTTAGAGGCGCGGCGCCGTACCCCGTTTCAATAGGAAAACGTTCAGATATACAATAAGCATTCACTAACACAATAAAAGGAAATTCATCGCGACTGGCTGCTACTGGAAAGCGTAACATTATTCACAGTCACAGCTATTGTAATATATTAGCTCTTATTGCAACAATTGTGGTTAAATCGACCGAAATGTTTATCGATATTTGGCGATATTGAAACATATCTAACTGATCATTAAAATTGTTTGCAAAGTCGGTAATGAAGTTTAAGTATCCTTACAACGGCGTATGTAACGCGTCTAAAGTAATAGTGCATCTCTTTGATGTGAACTCATGCACTAAGCAAGGGGTGAGATTATGGGCAAGAGCCTTTGGCACATGGAAGCAATCATTCAAGCGATTACATTGCTATGTATACTAAGTTGAGTCGCGCGGGACTTGTCCTTTATTCATATTAGGTTATATTAGCCTTGCACGTTTCCATCTCTTAGAACGCGCACAAAGTTTGTGCATGTCATAGTAGCGAATTTAATGAATACTTGAGTTTATGACTTGCTGAATTTCTTATATTACAATGTCACAAATGTGACACGCGATTTCGACAGGTAATTTAAGATTATTATGTAAATATATTATCCAGTGAATCTCTTATATTAATAAAAAATCTAGACGTAATTTACTAGAAATATTAAAAACGCTCTTAAGATCTCGTGATAACTTTGCACACGTTTTGAAAACGTTGACATTCTTGTTCGTTTCTGATAAAGTATAAACCTTAGACTTTTTTATCAGGGAGATCTTTTTGAATAAGTTCTATAGTATAGACTAGAGACTAAAAAATACTTATGGCTATTTAAAACTCAGTAATAACTAATTTAGCGCCGGTTTATCATCACATAATTCATCGTCAAGCTTATCATTGTCACAAGTTATTCGTGTGTGAACAATAGTGGGAGCCGAAACCCCGTTTAAAGCCGCGACGGACATAAATTATACATATTTAAAGTCTAGACTAAACATATGCGAATACAGTTTGAATAACAAAGTGTGGGCTACAATATTAATGTTTCATACCTGTCACATCTCGGATACAACTTAATTGCGCAATATAATTACCGCACTGATTAAAATCCTAGCTAACATATTACGTTGTGGAAGTTTCTTCTTACTCGCTAAATCTTATCTTACTTTTGGTCTTTGGATCATACATAGGATATTTTGTTTTATTTATTCTTTTATAATATTTTTACGGGTCTACTTTCTGTGACAACAGCCAACAAACTTGCAATGCTAATTTAAATAGCATTTTTTTACAAAATACAGTTTATGAACTGTTCATATACCTTGTATTGTACGAATATGAGGTTGCAAAGTGAGTTCTAAGTATGTTTATATTACTTAACACACTTATTTGTGAAGTATATGTAACTTAACTAAAATATTTGTATATATACTAGCGGATCCGACAGACGTTGTCCTGTCTACACGTCTTTAATTTCAAAATTTCAATTTTTAATAAGCCATTTTGATGAAAATTATTATTCAAATGTTATGACAATATCTAACGATCCAGCACATGGTCACACACGATATAACACAATGATAACAAAACTTTTTTTAAATTTCGGGACAGACTAAAATTAAAATTCGAATATTATTTAAAATTTGACACTGCGATGGTAGCGCCGTCTGTCGGATCCAATGTAAAACATTCCAAAATCAACAACAACTAATAAATTGAAAATTAATTAAAAAAACATTGTCCAGCGGACAAAATTGTGAATCTAAACCATTCCCAGATCCCCTTGAACACACACAAAAAATTTCGTCTAAATCGGTCCAGTCGTTTAGGAGGAGTTCAGTCACATACACACGCACACAAGAAATATATATATTAAGATATAGACTAATTCCATCTCGCACATTACTACTTCATTGCAACTACTATACAATATAACATTCATAACAAATGTTATTAAATTTATACGAAAATTAGCTTTGAAAGAACTCATAGTTCTACACCTGCGTTGTGAACTGAAATCTTTTACACAATTCTTCAAATTTATGCGTAAATAAAGTATGTTTACGCTGTTTATAAGGACGTTACAAATTCTTAGTAAAAGGAAAATAGTTCTAAGCGGAGAACACTTGTTATAATTGATAATAAATATAATATTAATGCACTGTAGTATTTATGGTTGTTCTAATTAATTAAAATGTACCTGAACGGTTTTATGTCGAGTCAGCTGGTAATTTAAAAGCTAAATTGGTTTCCGATTTGAACAAATTGGCTAGGTTAATTAAAAAGTACCTACGTAAACTAAATTTTAGTTTGCGCAGAAAAACGATTTGATATTTGAAAATGAGATTTATTTTTTATATAATAATGTATTAGTTCTTTACTTTTACAATTATATGTACTACAATAGGTCAATTATAATGTATTTGAGTTAATTGCTTTGCCAACCTAAGTACGCAGTGCAGGTGCGAACTTAATTATAAATATTAATTCAATAATTAATACCTCATGTAACAAGGAATAGAATACCTCAATTCACCTATGAACATCAAATTAACATTTTAATCGATATAAACGTGTACTCAATCAGCAGTAGTGGTAAAGAACTCTAATACCCGTTTAATAATCTAAATACGTAAACCGGAAGTAATAACTTTCAATGTGTAGTATTTTTTCTTAACTTTTAAGTAATACAAACATATTTCGTAAAAAAAAGTAGCTAGTTGTAGCTATGTAATAAGTAAGTCGGTTGCAAGGACGAGGTACCAAAGTCGGGCGACGGGGTAGATGGCGCCGACGAGTCTGGCGCCGGCCACGTCTGTCTGTTTCACTTATACTTTATATTCCTTACAGCTTTTATGTTTTTTCAGCTCTTTGTATGAGCGATATTTCAGCGCTGTTTTCCGACTGAATAGGTTTCTCGTCTGAAAGGCCTTCATCTACGATTATATTGTCATCGCAATTTAAAAATAGAATGTTAATTTAGGCGCATCTGACGTTCTGATTTTAAAATGGAAATTTCCCTTTTATTCGTACTTTGAATGTTTGAGTTTTGTCTCACATTTACTCAACGCATTTGTCGCTTACTTGGTAACGCAGTGCTTAATCCAGAGGTTTGATTCTCACTCTCTCTCATACCTGAGGTCGTAGGTTCGATCCCCCGCTGTGCACTAATGGACTTTCTTTCTATGTGCGTATTTAACATTTGCTTGAACGGTGAAGGAAAACATCGTGAGGAAACCGACATGTCTTAGACCCAAAATGTCGACGACGTGTGTCAGGCACTGGAGGCTGATTTAATGATCATGTAACAGATTCAGAAATCAGAGGCCAAGACCTGAAGAGGTTGTAGCGCCACTGATTTTTTTTTATTCCTAGAGAATAATTGCTTTTATAAGTCGCTTTAAACACTAAGTTGCCTAAATGGGGATGTATAATACAGATTTAAAATTTATCTAGCCTTTAGATTTTATAATACATGGGCAGTTTCCCCTAATATAAAAAGTTAATTAGGTTAACACTCTTGATGTTATGTCAACTATATAAATAATACTTCCGCATTTATATACAGCAATTTATCCGCTTAGATAACTGGATTTAGTCTTATAAGCAGAACTAAAGCAATATATCGACGGTGAAACCTGAATAACTTGTAGTTCTAGTTTTTATAAAATTCTCCGTTGAAAGGGAAAATACCTGTTTATCTTTTGAAAAGGAAATGCTTATCTAACAATTACGAATTGGCGAGGGAAGTAGTTTTGTAGCAATTAGAATAAATGTTACCGTAATTTGAGTATTACCTAGAGACCTTGTTAAATTTTTTTTTCTAAAGAAAATGTATGGAAATGTATGGCCTTGATTCGTTGAAGATCGGTCGACAGATTTGCATCGTTTGAGTATCACTGGGCACGCGAAGACTCACTTGTAAGAGTTCCTGAAACCTTGTCTAACTCGTATATACATACTTCCAGTAAGAACGGCTACAGATAAATAACAATGATGTTGAATATAATTAGAAATTAATATCTATAGGGTATTTTTCTGCAATAGATAAGGCCCTCTACTCTATGGTAATTGTATCGCATTTTTGACCTGTCAAATAACAAACATAACTAGTTGTTTTGATCGAGACTAAAATATTGTATAACATCTTATGTTTCCAATAAGGTTCTAGTTACTTGCGGTTTTATTACAAGTTTCTCTTTACATACGACTGATTACATTATATTTTATAGTTTGCAAATATGTATGATGACGCTCTTATTATTTATTTATCAAAACACAAATATCATATTCACTCGGAAATTGCAGGAAGTTCTCTACGAATCAAAATTAAATATTATTCACATTGTTGACCGTAGAATTTAAATAATACGTGGGGCGAATGCAAGTTCCTATTGAAATTGAAGTGCAAATTATTATCTCACTTGTGGTTCGCTAAAACGTTTTAAGAGAATTCACATCGAGTAGAATATAGACACCTCAACCGTTTCAACAGTTTGTCCACCTAATTTGTTCGTCGGCGCTCGACTGTAAAAACAAATAGCTCCCGCATTTCCTCTCCGAGTGACAGAGACAGACTCTTCGCTGATAAAAGGAGAAAAAGGAAAAGATAGTTTTGCAGGTTTCAGCTTGAATGAACGATTGCCGTTTACGTTCCAGCTTTTGTCTAGTTGGAATCTTGTTTGTCTGACGTTATAAAGAGGTTCCTTTGTAATAATTAATCTAACGTTGGTCGGTTTGGGTTACTCGTGAAGAAGTTTTAATTGAATTTGTTGGTCGATTTTGGCTTTTTGACGAGAGCGTGTTGCGGCTTTCAAACAATTTTTAGGCAACGCTTGACTGATGTTTCGTTTATAAATTCACCTGCCAAGGTAACTTCATATCTGGAAACTTTGCTGGACTTTCATTAAATATCAACAATTTTAATTACATTTGGTAATTATCTTTAGTAATTTTATATATGAGGGTGCTTTGTAATTTATTCTCATTAAGTCAAGATAAGATGCCTACGTAGTTATTTTTTGTGTTTTTACAATATATACATTGTATTGAGCCATGGCGCCTCTCGCTAGCATATAACCCAGTCCACACATCCTTTTTCCGGATGGGACTAATTTGTCGAAGACTGCATAGGGACACACATCTTTAATCGACACAAAAAAAATGTTAATTTTATAAACAAAATAATTTACTATTTATAAATAAAAATAAAAATTTCATCGAATTTGTTTAAAAAAATAAAAATTTATTTCTTTTATTCATATACGATTTTTAAATTATCGCTAAAATTATCTAATACGTAGGTATTCTTATTGAAAGCTATAATAAAATTGTGCTAAGTAAAATAATTCTCATTAAAATCGACCGAGACTAAAGTCGAATTCCCACGAAAAGAAGTATTTTCATTTCAACACTGCGGATGGCGATTATTTAAATTAATGTAGTAGTGATTTAAATTCACTTGCCATTATTTAAGTTGTGACCACATTTTGAATTACTTTGTATTTCAAGGTATATATTTTTTTAATTTTAAAGAACTCTATACAAATACACTTTATTGCGTTATATATATTTTTAGCTCTGCCGTGTGTGTGTTTATTAGGACGAGCTGACACTGACAAGTTAATTGTCAAGCACGTTTATTATGACAATCAACATGATAATTAGCGTAAAATTGTTTCTAGTACAGTGTGAAGGTTGAAACTAAGACAAAAATATCGTTCCGAATATTGTTATCATTGGAAATAGTTTAAACCGGAGGATTTGTATTATACATGATAGGATAGAAAATAAAACCGTACTAAGTAATATAGGCTCATGTTTCATAAATAATAAAATGACGTCATGAACTGCTGTCTTATTTGCACTATGACATAATATAAGCTATCACTTAAAAAAAATTAAATAACTCTCTCCATAGTAGAATATCATAAAAAAATCAAATACACAACTACATGCAATACTCGTCGAGCGAGTTTGCTTATCTTGCCGCGTATAAATTATTTGAAGAAGTCTATTAGGTATGAGGGTGTGCAATTATTTAATCAATTACCATCTAAAAATTCGCAATATTGGTGTATATTATCATATTTGACAAATTGAAAAGGCATTAAAGATGCATGTCACTGTGAAGATAGTAGTCTAAAATCGAGACGGCTAATGGCGACGTCTTTCTCGCTCGTATTATAAATATTAATATTAAGTTTCTTATGTAAATATTTTTTTTTTGTAAAGAGAAATAAAATTCTTTATACAAACAATAAAGGCGTCAAGCAGCTGCTTAGTAGTAATACTTACATTTATAAGTAAATAAATTTAAAAATTATTTACAGTGAAAGAGTTGTAATTTAAATAGAACGCCAGTTAGATAAAACGGTTTAAAAAGTAATGAACACGTAATATGCTTGAAATTGTAATAGAAACGAAGCAAATTCCTTAAGAAATATACAACAAAGTTGTAAATTGACGCACCGCTTCACCAATTGCGTTAGTATGTGCTAGAATTTTCGTAATAGGACTGAAGTAATTAAGAATAGCCATAGAAGTAAGTATTTACTGTGCTTTGTGCAGTACTTGGCCGGTGGCCAAAGTGGGTCTAAAGCTTTATGAATTCGAACAATGTAATAATTCAATGATATTTGTCATAAGGGTCGCTTAAAAATTTGTTAATCTTGATGAATAGGCAGCAAGTCGTGGTAGCGTGATATATCATCAGCTTAGCGGAACAATGCGAATTGAGATCGAATGAGCCGCGGAACTATAATACGGAATGCAATACGAAAAACGAAGCCCGCATTGTGAGTGGAAAATCGAACTCGAATGTCGCGAGACGAAAGGCTCTTTGTGCACAATCAATGGCTCCTCGATTGCTGATAAGTTTCTTTGCAGTCTACGAGTTTAACTTGGAAACTGCTCAGAGTATCCATTTTGCGATCGCCTAGTATCTGATACTTTTCGAGCAATAACTAGCAGCAAGACAGCGGAATTAGCTCTATTGTTACCATAATTAAAATCATAAAGCCGTCTAATTTTGAATGCTTGTCACGCAAAGAAGTATTCGAGGACAATTTACGTCTTGATATTAATTAAACGAACCTTTGAAAGAAATTTGATACAGATAGAAAATTTTAATACAACAAATCTGAAGTGAAGAAATGTTTGGAATTCTAAAATTTTTCATTGTTGAAATATTTCCTATTCATTTGCAGTTTTTACGCACCGGTTTCATTAATTTGGTATTAATTATTTTTAACGAGTTCAAAATTTATAACACTATCGCCCGTTATTACGATGGCTACTTGTTATAATTCAATGTGCTATTTAAAATTTGAAATTTGATTATTATATTTTAAATATTTTGATAATAAAGCCGATTAATAATATCAAGACTAGATTGGAGAGAAACATGTTATAAGCTCATGTATCAAGCTCGTCAGTGTCTCTATCAGGGCTTATCGCGCTGACGTCACTTTGACAGAGGTATTAACAAGGATCATAACTCGCAATCTCACAGTTAGTGCAGAAATTAAGATGGCAGCGGTCACGTACGGGGTCGCCTTGTTTGAAATACGAAGGAACTCATCGGTCTAGAGCTCGTTAAGCGTTGAAGCGTGCTTTTATTACAGCAAGCGTGCGCCTCGGACGGGCGACACTTGAATATTAAACTAGCAGCATTGGGTCATGCATATTGTGCAGAGATCCTTTGACTGTAATCGAGCGCACTGGTGTAGGCTACGCACGATTCGATTTTCGCTTCGGCGATTCCGGTATGTCAGATTCATTTAAATAATTGATTTCTTGGTGTCAGCTGAATCTTTTCATAGTACTAGGGATAGACACAGATTACTTTTAACATATTTATTATCTATGTACTTCTTCAGAGGTACTTCGTAGCTATCTTACGCAAATGTACGTTTCTTATTGTGAATTGTGATAAGGTAATTCAGCACATTATAAGCTCTATAGGATTAGCACTAACAAATATCAAGCTTTAGAGAATGTTAAAAGAAATTTGTTACCAATATATGTCAAACAGACAGATGTTTGTGAGCATCTCAATTGATTTAGAGCATAACGAAGATTAAAGGTACACAAACTAAGGCGTCAAGACTTTAACAAGAATTCGGTACAGCTGTTCTAGCGTGTTCTGATCTTTATTGGTGTTACGATAATTAGTTACGATGTGATTACGAAGTGTGCCAATGCAATACCTGGGTGCATTGTTGACTGCATATTTGATGTGTGCGGTCAATTTGGTAGGCGTTATGCGAGAGACCTACATACGCAAGGTTGGGGTATATGTTTATTGATTACGATCGAATTATGCTGATTGGAATTGCAATAGTATATTGTTAGTGTTGAATATTAATTAATTGTATCTACATATTTCGTAATATTATGACTTCATATGTAGCTGAAAATGAACAAATATGAGTTATATTACGTATTTTTTTTCTTTCATATGATGTAAGTTCTAAATTACACTCTTGGCTTTATGAAGCATTAGTCAACTCTAAAGAAAGATTATTCATAGATTTAGTTAAAAGTCAACAAAATCCTCTTATAAGAACAAGGCAACGAAGTTATCGTTAATACAAGAAATGTCGTAACTGTCAATTATTAGTAAAATCCCACTAAAGGGATTAATTCTGTGATCCTGTATCCGCAGTAAGCGTCAACACTCACGTACCTACGTCATTCATGTCATTCATTATGATTTATTGATTAAACAGAAACATTTTGGGGTAGCAGTATTGATCTCGTGTTGAGTTTTTGTCTTAATGTCGAAGGTTTAGGTATTAATGTATTGATGTTCTAAACATGAGATGAGCTAATGTTAATAACAATACTTTTTTTAACGCACGTTTAGCAGACACTATTAATTTTTTACTTCTTTTATTTACTTTGCGGCTAGGCTATGTCCAAATCCAAACTACTTTAAATACGTATAATTTTTTTTAAATTCAAATTCCACTAAAAACTTCCATCAGAATGCTAACAGACGAGCAACTAAACCTGCTACTTTCATTCTATGGTGCGAAATTCTAAATTTGAATTTGCTTGTAATCTTATTTGTTTTCTTTTTTTGAACATTTTCAAATACCGCGTATTACTCGCGGTAAAACGATGTCGTGGGAATGCGCTTACAAGAGGTGAAAATTTGTTTGCATTTTATTTATTTTAAAAATTATTTTTGCTTTCAATTAAACAGTAAATACACACAGTAAATTAAATTGACGCGCCGGTAGAGATCATCCGGTGGCGGACGTCAGCGCGCCACAAAAGGTGATGTGATTTACAGGCGGACTTTACACATTGACGGGATTCAACATATTTTATAAATATTTGTGAAAATTATTTAAATTGCATTTAAAATATACTTTTTGCTATATTTAGACTCTACTCAAAATATCTTGCTAATAAAATAAAATGAAATAATTTGAAATAAGTTTACATTTTACATACTTTACCAACCATGAACGCAAGATAAAACCAATTTTATTATGCATTGACACGTTACGATATACAAAGAATATAGAGTTAAACACAATAATTGTTATTATAATGTGTTATTAGTTTTTCAAATAGAATTGTGAAGTCGTTATGTATTTTGATCAATTATTCAATTATTAAGCTGAGCCAGTATATGTAATTTATACTAATACTAATTTAGGACCCTAGATCTGCTTGTTATAATACAATATGCGTATGTTTCATATGCAACGTCCTCACTACCTTAAAAGTAAGCGGTGTTGTCTCTGAGGAGTCGATAATTAATATTCACAATACGTAGAGCTATAGAGACTGCTATCGGAACAATGGCTAGTTACGAAACTCACGTTAAATTGTGTGACAAACTTGGGATGTAATATGAGCCTTTTGTTGCCTGTGCCTATCTTGATTAATTTCATGTTTATAGTATTAAGAGTATAATTATTATTTAAGGTTGTTTAATGAATTCGAAATTCAAATTAAAATTTGTCGATATTTGAAAATTTGTTTAGGGGGTTACAATTTAGGTTCGATTTTTGAAAAGTTTAAAGTGAATGTTTCTTTGAGAAACAGAGGCGGTATCTTTATAGTACTGTACTAAAATATAGATATGTTATGGTGTAATAACATGTACTGAAGCCATATGTCAATGTGACGTGACTTCACCTCAATAATTATATGGGATGTGTGAAGTGATGTAATGCTAATATTGTTAACATAAAGCAGCTGAGTTTGTGTGTGCAGGAATCAATTCAATCGAATCATCTTACTCAAATATAAAGTATTTGCATTCCTTTTAAAACTCAAGTGCACCGACAAGTAGTTTGCAGAACTTCTGAAGTCTGCAATTTTCTTAAAGACTTTATCAATAGGTTTTGCGCGTACGATAGTGAAAGTTAGCGACAGAAGAGCTAAGCTAACAATAACGAATAATATATTATTTCGAGCTTCTAATTAAGACTCGGCTATTTTTACCCTATGGGAAATGCCAATTAAATGTAATTGGTGGCGTTGTGCAAATAAAATAAACCGACCAGTTTGATTAATTAAGGCACGTACACATTTTACGACTGTGTACTCGTAGAAATAAAAATAGAAAAAAATGTTTAACTAATTAGCAACGACACTGCCTGATTTGTATGCTATCCTAATATGGAATACCGAAATTAAATAATTGAACAAAATTATGGTCAAAATATATGACATATATTGTTAAAGAATTACTAAGCATATCTTTAGTACCAATTCTTGTCTGTATAACTTTGCATACAAAATAATCCTTAACGTTTGACTTTGTCAGATAATTTATACTATTACTTCTGTTATACAGAGGTAATGATTTCAATTACCACTTAGTCGTCCTATCCAAAATCCTTCAATCCTAAATCTTTCAGCGATGAAATATTGTTACGTTTATTGATTTACAAAGGTACGATAACGTTATTACAAAAGATTCCTGCGGCTTTAAGTACGTTTATAAACAGTTGTTCGGAATTAGCAAATTCAAAGGCCCGTAAAGAAGTTTATCAAAATTACACCCCTATAAGACCTTTCATATTTCCATTTCACCCATTGTATTCGCCACAAAATTATGTTCGGAATCAAACAACACCCGTCATTTTAATATTCATCGCGCAGTTTGTGTGTCAACAGATACAAAGATAATCGGATTTACTACGTGTATGCCCTGAATATCTACAATGTGGTCCGCGATACAAAGCCTTACCTACAATAGCTACTATTTTTATAAACTTCATGAAAATTAACTGCTGATAATGCAAGCACCAATTATTTTCATGGTACACGAACACTTGAACAATTTAGGCAAAGTATATATTTAAAAAAAGGAATCGATTCTTCGACAAGTTCACAATAGGAACTAAGAATAAAATTACATTATTAAAGTACATAAACAAAAAAAAAGTTTATATATGAATTAATCCTCAAAATATCCGTATAAATAAAAAAACATAATTAATAATAATTTTAATTAAAATTTTATATATAACATTTAAATACAAATGTTTTATTTTTGACTTCACGTTAAATATAATATATTAAAAATATATACTAAACCGGTACATTATTACAATTTCACAATATTCGTAAGTTTTAAAATTTGTAAAGTTCTGTATATAATGTCATAATTACACGCTGATGGCATATCTGTAAAAACATTCCTTTGATTTGCGGACTAGTCGAGACTTTTTGCTATATAGATTATATAGAATGTCACCTTAAAAATCAAGCCCAGTGCAGAGATTCGTTTGTTTGCCATTATAATAATTCTTGTTCATTGTTCTTGCGGGCTTAGAAACAAACGACATCAAATTATTGTTTGGTAATTCACCTTGAAGATGTCGCAAATTATAATTCGCTGTAAAGTTTTACCGTTGTGCAATTCATTAACTTCTCTGCCAAAACTTATGGGAGCATGACGACTTTGAAACGTGTTGTTAAATTTTATTAGGAGATTTTAACTGTTCCTTTTTTGCAACTTTTTGGAAATAAAGTTGTTGTAATTTTATTTTACAGCGCGAACCCGGCATGTGTCATATATGTATTTTAAGTAGTTATGAAATAAAAATTCAAATTTATTTATTTCACTTTGTATGATTGCTTGATCTACTAATCAAAAATTAATGATTTATAGGCATGTTCAAAAAATAACAATTATTGAAAAAGTAAGCCAAATCATTCGGGTTCAATTTGGTTTAATGAGTACATCATATAAACTTTTAAGACTGGGTTAAAGATCGTTCTGTAATCCATTGCATTATGGTAGATGTCATTTTGTGACTATATTCATAGTATAGAAGTTTGTGAGGTTATTATTGGATCTACTGAACAGATTTTTGAAATTGTTTGACCAAGAAATAGCCACTTTATTTGTACGTTATTTTGTATATAACCCGTGAAATGGAAAGCCTTTATCGTGGGAATCGGAGAAATCACGGTTGAACGAAAATATGTTGATGTATTCGTTCTGTTCGCGACAAACTTAAAAACTACTTAATTTAAACACCATTTTCTAGAATGATTCATGAGGAAGGTTTAGATTATCGACTTTCAAGGTTTAAGGGTCACGGTTGCATAAGAAGCCAGGGTAGCTAGTTATAAGATATTATACATTTTTATCTGAGCATCATAACTTCGAATTCAAGTATTCGAGGATTCAAATGTTACGTAACTATTCAGAATTGGAATTTCTTGTATCGCGCAAACGTTGGCCTTGCTTTTATCTCCCGTGATTTAGTATCAAGTTCTAGCAAAGGTCCTGATGAGAGCATAAAATAAAATGGAATGGTCAGTCGGCACGGGGCTACACAGTGTTGGTCGCGAGCCAACTGTCGCCGGCATAGGTGCTTGCTATCATGATAACAATAAGGTTATTTCTGCACTTGCTTCACTTAACATAAAAAAAATAACGCTTAAAGTTAAAAAATAAGATGTTTTCCAGGCCTCGGCCACGTCTCCACACCTTTATTGTGACTTGAAATATAGTATAGTGTACAATTACATGCGCAAGGATACAAGTGCACTCTGTTCAACAACTCTCACACTGAGATGAGACGGATGTCCGTCACAACAGCTTTACGTGCTTATCCGTGGCACGGGTGTGTTTAGATACCAACAACTTAGGAAGACTTTTTAAAAATGTCTTGGAAAAAATAAAAATATTAAGTATTTTTCGATGATCTGCAGTAAAACTTCTACACAATATACAAATTAAAAAGAAAGCAAACAATGCAAAAAGAAATATATATCTTAAAAAATAAATATTTCAGTAACTGTAAATAAATTGTGTCTGACTGTCATTTCTTGCATATATAGGATTGAAACGTGTGTTTTATCATTTGAACTTAGATATTGACTTCAAACATCATTGCATCATCATAAGAGACGATACTATGACAATTATTTATCATAACTAATAAATGATTTTTTGCAAATTACGTTTTTTTACAGTATGTAATAAACACAATCAATTCTGAGATCAGATTCAAGGATAGGAATTCGATCACGTACATATTGATTACTCACATAGAAACGACTAGATATCTGTTTACGTCAGCTATAATTGTACATACATAATCTGTCGATATTAATTACATAATTCAACACAGTTAGCTTAAACTTTATAAGTTCATAAGTTTTGTTCCATATAAGGATATTTTTTATGGAAAGAAAAAGTATTGTTATTTTTGGGCTACTTAATTTTCTTCAATTATAATTTATCAACTGAATTCATTTATATTTTTTTATTATTTTTAATTAGTGGCATGGCAGAAAATATATTTTTAAAATATGGACAATGTAGCCTACGTCACTGTGATAATGTAGTATTGATAAAAATATTTTTTTTAATTTGTCTAGTAGTTAAAATATTTGCAACGAATAACTAACTACATATCTTTCCTTATTTAAAGATAAGCATAAATATACACAATTGTACTAGAATGCCTCCTTCTTATAATATAAGTAGTAGAACAACTAATAATGATAATAATATTATGTGACATATTTATAAACGAAACACTAAAAATCTGAATTATTTGGCCGGCCTCTGAGTTATTTGTATTACTAGACGAGTTCAATCTTTATAATCCAAGATGCGACATTAAAAACTATTTTTAAAAGAGCGCTGAAGCTCTTATGAAAATATATTTTGTTTTTCTGTAGAATGGATTTTCAAGAGAACTTTAGTGAAACCTTTTAAGCGCCACTCTTACTTATATATATATATATATATATATATTATAATTTATAAGTAGTTCCCAATATTTAAGTTTCTACTATCAAAAGTGTTACGGAAACAAATGTAATTGAAGACTACTGTATATGTGCACAATATTATTCTTAATCGCTTTTACCATTGTATTTTATTTATTTCCTTCTTATTTTAACGGACTAAACTTATACGGAGCTGGATATATTCGGTAGTTTGCTGATCGGTTTAAAGACAGCATTGTTAATTGCCTATCTGGAACCTTATCCGCTGTTTTGCTGTTAAAATTAACTTTCTTGTATTTTTCTGTTAATTTTTTTTATAACATTTTTGTTTACCTAAACTGTCATACATTTTAGATAAAAGAGTTCGTAACATATATCGTAGATTTATATATAATATATATGCTGTACCCTTTAATGTATGTATGGGACATACACTTAAAATTTTACTACGTATTTGTTTAAAGGACCCTGGTGACGTTTTAATTTGTTAAATGTCATTATCGTTTAACAACAACAGTGTTGCCAGAGTAATGAGGGATCCGTTTTTCCATAGCATTAATCATATTACCTGAAATACGCCATTTGTGCGGGCCATGACGTGTTTCAGTATAATTAACATACCGCGAGCATTCGTCCGTCGCTGGTATCCGTTCGTATGAAATTTCCCACATCGTATGTAATCGAGCCCCAATGTGAGCGCATAATTGCTTATTTGCCTCGTTTGATATGCATTCGCGATTGCTGTCCGCCTCTCGGTTTATACCTATCCGCTCCACAGAGCATATTCACTTGTTGGACTGATTATTTTATGCACAAAGACACCGATTCTGACCTAACGCACCTGGCGACAGTTGATTTATTTCGAAACTTCACACATCACATTTGTTTTGCGACCCTTACCAATACGCTCTGTATTGTACAATACGGTGTGACTATGTGCACACTACTACAAAACTACATTCATTCAAGATAATTATTTTTTAAATTTGTTTGTTTCAGGTAAGAGCATTTTTACATGTTAAACATTTTACACGTTACATAGGTAAGTATATAAATTTTATGCTTATTATTTAAATAACAAAATATATTATAATTATAAATTCGATAAATGAATGCTTTTTGCGCTGTGTACATTAATTTCGGTATTATAATTATAGCTTAATTATTTGCGGCAGTGATTTCATAACAAAGATATTACAGTGCATTAATATTGCCTCAGTGCACATACTTATGAATATGAAGGTAAACAAAAAATTATGCTTATTTCAATCAACATTTAATGTAAGGGGCAGTAACGAACGTTAAATAGTTATTCTTAACTTAATGACAGTATAAACTTTGTTTAATAGAAAATGTCAGTTGGTTCTTTAAATTCCATTTCCATATACTATATTGTTATACCTAAAACTAGAAATTATTATGAGGAAGATGTATACCAATTCAAAAAAATAATCACGTACATGTAGACAGTTATGGACCACCTGAAGAGAAAGAAAATGAAATCTATATCAAACTTATTTGAAACAAACTTGCATTTAATAATTAATCTGTCAACTTTGTAATATAATTTAAAAACACATATATTCTTTTTTCACAGTAGTTTTTCCATATAATAAGATAATTCAAACTTCAAATTTCAATCTGCCATAGAAAATATTGTACGTTTTGCGTTTAACAGATTTACACTGATTTGCAGAGTATGTATTATTTGCCTGTTGATGTTTAGCTCGATGATTTCATAAAATACTGCTTCACAGGGTTGTTTGCTATCCTCCTGACTTGCGTTTCAGAGATAATATGTGACGGTATATAATTAAAGTAATGCGGTTATTTTTTACTAGGGATGTTTGTTGTGTGCTATTAAAACAGTAATTTTAACCTGTTAGCCTAGAAATGGAATTTCTCTTATTTTAAAAATGTATGTATGTCTACTTTTTTGTTTAGTTGTGAAATATAGTAGTAGTGAAAAGTTGACGTGACGCGTGTTTGTATCTTTTTCTGTTACTAGCTAAGTAATAATTTTTCTTTAGCTTAATCAACTGAATAAATATCAATAATGGTTTCAAGGGATTGTGATTTTAATATATCTTAATATATATAAATTACGTGTCACGTTGTTTGTCCGCTATGGACTCCTAAACTAACGAACCGATATCAATCAAATTTGCACAGATGTGCAGTTTGATCTAACTTAAAAGATAGGATAGCTTACATCCCAATTTATACCCGGAATATTATTTTATTGCAAATATTTGTTTATTATTTGTTACAATTCTAACAGGCGCTGTGTTAAAAGTACCAATGCTTCACATCAGCTATCTACCTTTCACATAAGTTCTCCTACGTTTCCCTTGAATAGTTTACTATTATGTAATATAACAGAAACCTTAGCCACAACAACACTTGGTCTCCTAGTACTAATATGTAAAATTTATCATAGATCTTGATATTAAACAGTTCTTGGCGGAGCGGTCTCCATAAAGAAAGAGGTATTAAATAGTTATGAATATATTATTTACTTTTTTTATTTACAATTCGTTGCAGTTTAATATGTTCATTAAATAAAAATTAGGACAACTGGCTGCCTTATCGCTTTCGAGAGATCCAGGCATCTACATAAGATCTACAATTACTTAGACAAAAAGAATTAAAAAAAAAACAAAGTAATTAAAACATTTTATAAAGAAAAAGAAATCACAAACGTTTTGTTTACATCAGTTGATACGAAAGTTAGGGATACAATTTTACAGTAGAGCGTTAAAGAAAGATAGATAATGGTATATTTAGTATTCTTAGAAAACGTTATGGGATACTAACAAACGACATCAGTTATTGTTATTACAAAAATTTTGTTTAGAGTCAGCAACTGAATTATTGGAAAGATGTTACACCATATAAATACAATAACTGAATTCCAAAGAGACAATGCAAATGACATACGCACGGTCAGACGTGCTTACGCGAGCATTTCGTAACTTGCAGTTGCACAAGGGAACAATACTCGGGACGACTTCTGTGAAATATTACTGTGAAAGCACAGTTTACTTGACCAACAGTTGTTCACACGTTCCGCATTGTGTATTATCACCCAGCAAGAAAATTAACTGATGTAAAGTATTTAGATAAGTCTGAAATATAACCCAAATATGAAAAGCATTTAACTCTTCATTTATCTTACGCAAATTATTTTAAAAAGTGTACAATACTTCATTTGCAGTAATTTTTGTCGTTATTTAGAACGATAGAATACTAAAAGGATATTATAAATTAAGTTTTAATGAATTACGGAACTGCATGTGACATAAGATTGTTAATAAATGCAAATAAAGGAAATGATAATCAGCTGGCATCCGGTGTGACATTGACATTTAAACTGATTGTGGGTAAATTAGCGGTACTTAGGACGCGGGGCAAAATTAAAATATTTAAATTTATATTCATTTTTGGTTAGCCTTTAATGTTTTTTACTTATTAAAATATATTTCGTAGGCTTAAATATAATTTAATTCAAATTTCGTAACACTAAACTAAATTATCGAGGGTACTAAATTGCTATTACAATATTACTTTGTACGATACATCTCATTTATATAAAAAAACTGTGTTAGTAATTTTGGTTTTATGGAACCGTACATAGGCAGTCTAAAATAATAATTAGAAATTAGAACATTCCCGTAAAGGTGCGGCCACACTGGCGTTGTGAGCTAAGGGCGTGTCCACACGCGAGCACCCCATTACGAACCATAATATTTTATACACGCTCATAAAATATGCAAGTGACATGCTCGCCTTTATGACAGTTTGTTGGGTGACATGGAAAAATATTATTTCATTGCGACATTTCGGGACACGCGAGGGAAAATATTTTAAGTTTTCAATTGGGCCTGTCACGCTTGTCGGTGGGGAGTCTTCTGGAAACTTCTAAATTTAAATACTTAGACGTTTATACGAAAGGCTTTTCCGCTACGGTGCAATCATCATTCACCATCTTAACATTAGAGTGCAATATAGAATTAAACTTTAATTTCAATAACTAATCTTATATTTAGCTGTCAGTGTATGTATTTTCTAATTCAAATAGTAATTTAAAAACTAATATAAAAATATATGATTCGCAGTAATCGGAACTTAAATTATCCTTTAACGATCATTTTCCGACCGGCTTAAGCTTAGCTTTGCGTAAAGATGTGAAGTCTCTCTGCATCTTCTACAGCATGTCCAGCTGTAGTATTATATCAGCAGCTGAGTTTCATCATCAGACGTCAGCATACAAATAAAAAATACGGCAAGACACTTGCGAGCCCTCTGGTTAGGTGAGTATCCGATTTTAAATGATACAGCCTATCATTTAAAATCGGGTGAGTTTGTTGCCCGTTAGCCCCCTGTTCTATAAAAAAACTTTCGCTAGAATATCCTAATTGCGTATAAAAGGCGGCCCACGCACTTTATTTCAGCGTCACGAATATCGATCTGTGATAGGTTATCGCAGTTTATGAAAAGGCTTTGTTGCTGAAATGAAGTATCATTTGTTTTAGATAACCGCATTATCAAAGCAAATATTACCAATGTGCGATTAAAGGGGATTATTGTTTCTACAGATAGCTTTTATGAATTGTATATTATATTTAATACTTGTAAAAAAGGTACACCTTGTAAATTTAACGTCTCCAGTTGCATATTGTTAAGTAGCTGAACTCAATGTAACGGGTAACTTTCTCCCTACTATGCTAGTTATAACAAATGTTCTGAATAAAAGAGACTGCGCCGAGGAAGTAGAACGACGAAAAACAACAATGAACTAACTCAAAAGCCAATTTTTTGAAATTCATGACAGAACGAAAAGTCAAATAACAACGGTATACATATAGATAGCATAATATCGCATAAAAAAACAATACGGCTAAAGTGATACACTGTGATAGGCGTGTGTGTGGGTGGGAGAGGGACAAAGGGTATGTTTTCATGCACCTGCCATCCCTCACCTGGTGCGGGCGCGTTCATATTTGATTAAGCTCTGACGGGGTCGTCAGTAGTAACTGGGAATGTTTCCTCACTTAAATTAAAAGTGTAATACCTAGTATGTTTACCCGTTGACGTCAGCTAGCGTGGGTCGCTCGTTATAACTAATGATAATTATGTAGAGTATTCTTTTCAACGTTTTTCCTAGTTAAAACTTGAGATTTTGTACGAATAAATTACTGTTTGAGAATTTAATTGAACGGTTTTCAAAATTTGAATCGTCGTAAAAGTTATTGCAAATTCGTATTCATAAATTTACCAAACATTGGTTGAAGGCAAACTAGTACATTAGCGTCGAACTTTCCTTTCTATTGATTCTGTAGAGTTGATTTCAATAATGGAGTCTCCAATGACTATATCCCCTTGAGGTTGGATCGTCCGCTAGCCTGACCGCAATACCCGGACTCCCACGGAACACTGTGACCACATCGTCAACTCGGAAACAGCTATTGCTGGCGATAAAAGGAATATTGTTACAACATTTTTCGTTTTTTTTTACAAATTATAGTGTTAGCAATCCGGATTTTTTTATTGTGTTTAAAAGATTTTGGTAATAAAAGCCAAGTTTTTGCAAACAATTTATTTACATCGTTTTGTATAAGTATTCTTATACATACTTTCATAAACCTTAGATCAATTAGTAAAAAAAGCTACGTCTATCGTTAATAAGAGTAATTGTCTATGTACTAAATACTAAATTATAGTCTTTAAATATTACAAAATATAACGACTATAATTTTTAATCTACCCTAGGTACCAAAAACTGAATGCAATATGTTACTGAATATCGCATATGCCAAAGCTGTTACCTTTTTATTATAGAGGGTGCCTTATCTATTGTTTTTATCAGATAACGCTTGTCGATGTATAAACTTTTATAGCCAAGCTTCAATTAAAAGTTGTCATATTCGGCATTCTCTATTGAGCAGTGCTTCCCTGGTTTCTGTTGTATTCAAATAACCAAAAAAGCGCCAGATTTTTTAAGGTTTATTATACAATTAATTTGTAAGTGCAAACTTCTATGTAAGCCGCTGATTCTAATCAGTTACTTTATTACTATGACATATTTGACAAGAAATGCATGTCGCTGTAATTCCTTATAATTTCCTTGTTAACCAAAACTTGGCTAGTTCCTCATGCCCGCTTGGTTGTAAATGTAAATTAAATTCCCCCTTTTTTAAATTGATGTACATACTTATAATTTCGATTTCGATTTCCTCGTAAGCTAAAGATAGTTATTGTAGAGACCGGCTTGTTGAGACGTTTAATAGACGACGGTTGGATGGACTCTCCCATCAGTTTTTTCCCTTTATGAAGTAGTCATTAAAACAGAATCTTAAACAACCTACTTTGATTGTGTAGATTGTATGGACAGGGGTCGAGAATCGATGAGATACTTCCAACTAAATGCTTATTAATGCCTTGTATTGTCATATTTCACATCCAGTTACGGAAAATTAATTAACCTAACTCCAAGTATCAGTGTTGATGTGTGCTATATTCATAAAATATTCACATTCTGTGTTTAAAAGTTTGCCGGGCAACCGGAAGCGTGGCTTTTGACCGGATCTTTCCACCCCCACGGCGAAGGGTGATGAAACCTTTGAGGGTTCAAACAAGTTATTAATTAATATCTAAAAGCGTATTTTTCTGTTTATTTTCCGGCTAACAGCTCTTTATTGTTATTTTATAACTTATTTTTATGGCTTTTTCTTGTATAATATGATATATTTGTCCGTTTATTTATAAAATTTGGTTGGTTATTGTTGGCAATTAGTATTTTTTTATAAACAAGTTAGTTTTTTTGTTGGTTAAGAAGGCTGCATTTTTTAAACAGGATTTTTAAAAGTAGTTATGAGTTTAATAGTTATTTATACTTAACAAAGTACAAATTAACCCATCTATGTTACATATCTATTGCACTCCATTTGCCCCTTCGGTCCTACCGAATTACATGTCATATATATATATAAGTTTAATTATTGCAATAGTTTAATTAAAGTAACTTAAATACATTTTGCCTTTTTTGAGGATTCACCGCTGGCCCTCACTTAATTCCTATAAAAACATTATGAATTTCCTTATATTTTAATACAAATTATTTATACAATAGAACCATTACAACCCGAACAAAATACCTTAAAACCTCTGAATTCAGTATAAAATAGCTGTTTAAATTTTAGAGTGTCTCTGTTACAATTTTTAAATAAAGACCTCAAACCACGCGACCTATTTATTTACCAGACTATTAAATAACGCATTTTTAATTAATTACAATCTACAAAGCGTTCTACATTGAGGGAAATGGATAATTACACAATATCCCGCCATACAGCGTTGACAAACATTCTCAGAGTGTGTTACTGACTTAGCGAGTGTTAATTTGACGCTAACTGATGGAAAACAAACACTGTTAATATATAACAAACAGAAGATTGGAAGGAATCTGCTTCCTGCCTGTGTCAATATTTTTTGTTATGAATCAAACTATCATTGTGAACATATGAATGGAGATAGTAAATAAATACTGTAGAATATTGCATTGAATAATCACCACGGCAAGTTAATTAAGTAAATAACAAACTACATACATTTTATATAATAATGCTATAAGGTGAATATATATTTGACTCATGTGCAGTTTTATATTATATACATAAGATGTATGGGTAGTGTGCGCTTTACCTAAAAATCGCAGAGTACTTAGTAATAGAACTAGATATAGATTATGTCGTACAGACACTTTAGTAGAGATTTTTAGTGCATTATGTATTGAATAATATTTTCTATTAACTATTTACAAGGAAACAATTAATGTTTATTTTATAAATTAAACCGAAAGAGGATTATTGTGTTCACATATTTAGTGGGTTAGTAACACAAAAATGTGGCCAACGTAATAAACACATTTATGTATAAAATATTTTTATATGACCTAAAATATAGTGTGCACATGAAATTTATACGGCAGAAGGTTGTATGATAAATCGTGTTTTGAGTCTTTCCCTCTCAGACTAGTTTGCATTTTAACCACCCGCCCGCATTTACTAGGCGATTTATCCCCTTATTAGACTTAGGGAGCGGAAAATACTTAAAGACAAAAGAGTTCTACCCTAATTCCACCCTAGTATCTTTTGTTTCTATGTTGCTATATACATTTACATAGGTTTTAATCAATACTGTAATCGTTACATTTGATTTACTATAAAATAGATATGCTTCTAGACGAACGGGCGTCGTTGACATTGCTTACAGTTGCCTGCTTGTAAATTTTAATGTTACCAGATTCTTTTTGTATTAATTTTGGCTAGTTTTTTTTAACCTTAGAAACAACAAGATAAGAGTTCACTTAACGTATATAGATATCGATAATGTAGCTCCGGCATTTGCAATGTGAATAAAAAGTGTTGCTTAGTTTCATGTTTAGGTTTTATTGTATTGACTTGTAGGCCATGTGCAAGGCTTAATAGGATTACATTCACCTAATGAAATAAAGTTGCAACGAGCGATGGGACTTTATTAGACAACGATTTTTATTCAATACTAATTGAATAAATATCGTTGTTTTTTTATAGTGAATAGAATACTCGTTTATGTTTGTAAATTAATCGCTCGATTGTTAAACTTATTTAATGATTAGTAGGATATTTTTTATTCATGGCTGCCAATTATTTAAGAAAGTAGAAGTAGCATTCTTTGTTACAGTAGTTCACAGTTATGTAAAGGTTAGACTTTAGGCTTTGTAGCTATAAAATCCATAGTTCGATTTATATTCAAACTATGTATTTTAAATGACTGAAACTAAGTAATTACTCTTTTTTATAAAATCGTCTGATAAAAAAAGAGGTATACTATATCTCTGCAACTACTACGAGTGAACTATCCATAAAAGACGTCAATAAATAATAATTTGAGGTCGTTGGCATTTAAACGGGGCATATGTGAGCTCACCTGTCAATTCCCCTTCCAACAACCCCCTGACACGTGGAAAATATTAAATGTTTGGTGCACCCGTGATGTGGGCGTTCATATTGTGTCAACCTTATCTCTCGTAAATTGAAATGGTATTTTAACGAATTTACGAAAAGCTAATACTCATATGAAACGCCTACGAATTTCCATTTATTCTGTTTTGTAAACTGTATGAATTATTAAATTTGATAAAATCAGAATGTTCGTTATTTTAAGAATATGTGTGACAGAATAAATATATGTCTTTAGTTGACGCATTTAAGTAAACTTGAATTGAACCAGAGATAACCGCGATTGTGTTGTGAAATAATAAAAAAAATTGCGGTTATATTTATCCAATTTGTTTTATTTAAATAAGTGACATTTATTTATTTAAACTTCGTTAAATAAAATTATTAAGAATGTAACAAGCGATCCCTTCCAGACTATCCGGGAGTATTTAGTTAAAAAAAAAACTTGATACTCCCGGGTTGCCTGGAAGATATCTATCGCTTGTTACATCCCTAATCTAGTGTCTAAGCTAAGCAGTAGTTTCACAGTCATACTACATGAAGTAAATAATTAAACGATTTTAGTAGCATAACTGTCTATTTATTCTACGACCTTCTTTAACATCTTATTTTGATATTCTGTATTTTAAATAACTAAATACTTAATTACCTAATGTCAATGTCAAAAACATATTAAACCCATATTATAGGTATAGATTACGATATAAATTGGAGTAATTTAAATAATTTATGGTTAATTAATATTTCTTGAACCAAGCATGAAACATCATTAATGTATTAAACTGTGGAGCAATAATAACCTAAGGCAGTACAAAATAAATTATATTCCATTCTTATTGCCAGTAGATATATATATTTAAAAAAATATGAGCAGAATTATAAATCTCGAGGTATTTGCGTAGGGAAGGATCAGTGAAACAGAAGTTGACATAGATTAGGCATTGAGTTCTCCAATTAAATCGTCATGAACTCCATTAAAACGTCAATTTCGAAACATTTTGTGTTTACGTTAAGTATTTTCACACCTAACGAATCGTACCGATTTATTTGGTATAAATAAAATTTGATGAAATCCATTGGAAATGCGCGAATATTTTTATGTTGTGTAATTGGAAATGTTTTTTCACGTTAATAATTTTCCAACCATCGTAACGAATCATAGGCTAGCTTTCAAATCCTGTTACAAAAAGTAATTAGGATCTAGAATCCAGGAATTCTTGAATATACGGCATGTTCGTTAATCACTAGGCCATATAGGTGCAAAAAAATGGATAAGGTTAATATTTTATTATATTATTAGAAAATTTCTCCGGGGGTATAAATACAGATAATATAACTTTTTCTACAGCTGTGATACTTCTTTGACAGTCAACACCTTTTGTCTTCTGTCACCGTGACCACGCACTCTGTAAAGCACGCGAAACGTCGGAAAATTTTAAATTATAAGTTTATAATAAGACATAGCTACAATCCGTTAAAAAAGTGTTTTCTTTAAATACATATACTAAATAGTATACTAATTATAAAAAATGACATCTCGCAAAGGTATCAGTAGCATAAACGTATCAGTATAGAAAGAATGTGAATTTCTATTAATAAGTAGATATGTAGTATCGTTATAAAATCTTATTTGAAATATATTTTCTTAAAAATTGCAGTCGCTGCTTCAACTCGAAATAAATTCGAGCATTCGTAGATGGTCACTTTAACCACGATATAATTTATTATGACCGATTCCAGGGAACATCTCGATGTATCACGTTGTTTATTTAACATCTTCGTGTTTATTTTAGTAAAAATTTATAGCGTAGAAGCGATCGTGTCTTTGAACTATTTAGCACGAATCGAAAAAAAATTCATAGAATTTTTACGAAGTTTAATATCCGTTCTAAATAAAATAACGCTGAAGTAAGTTTAATATGTTAAGCAGAAAGTACCGAAACAATGATTGTTTTGTTATGTGAAAAATATACTCCATGGGTCTAGTAGATTTTATTGATGTATAAAAATAAATTGTCTCAATGTTTTTAAATAGCTGTTTACGACCGGTTGATACATTTATGTGAATTAATGTTTATAATAAATGTAGGCCATGCTTTATATGACATGCCCCTATGTGATGTCTATAATTGCAATATATACGAATGTTCTAGATTATTTGGCGCCACTTACCACATAAATAATTTATTGCAGTGTTTTAAATATCTGTCCTCCGTATCCGTAGATGAAACAAACGGATGGACGTATTTTGTAATAAAACTATTTATGAAATATATGTTCTAATTAATGAATAAATTTATATAGAATGCATTTAGGACAAAATATTTATTATGCACCATGTAAACGTGATTTTTGATATCTTTATTTTTATGTGTATATTTTCTTGATAATAGCCAACTTTGCCTAGCCAGATATTGTAAAAATAAAATCCTATAGTATATTCAGAATTAAAGAATAAGTGCTTTCGTTTTATGCGTTCAAAACCGTAAAGTTTCGGGTTCCATTCCACGTCGAATAAATATTTCGGAAAATTTAAAAGACTACATTCGCTAAAGCGAAACTGCAGGATATATGGTGTCCTTTTGTGTTTACATTACACAATGTGTAATATTATTTATAGTTAAATTGCTTACGTGAATATTTAAACGAATATAAAGTGAAACGAGTGACGATTTTTAAACGAGCACCGGTAAATCCAATTATCTGTATCGACAGCTCCGATGTACTGATCATTAACGGTGTGAAAACAATAAAATTGACTTTAACTATCAAACGTTTTCATTAAATCATCTCACTCACTGTACAAATCCACCATAGATAATCATTTACAAATTATAAAATTTATTGTGGTAACACAGTTATATGACCTACACAAATGCCAATGGATTTTATATCCGGTTAGTAAATAAATAAAAAAAAAACCTACACAAAAATATTCCATATTCAAAAATACGAATTCAAAAAATTTATTGTGGTGGCAAACTTCTATGACCTACACCAAAATATTCCATATTCAAAAATACGAATTCACAACTCATCCGCTTTCCTTGCGCTAAAGTAATAAGTTTTGCTGACTACGTCCTAATTTGCTTCTATTTCGAAATCAGTTCACGAATTTACCTCACTTCGAGCTAAATCATGAAGCTTCGAAATCGATTGCGTAGTTGGTAAACAAACGGCCCTCACTTTAGGCCTGGGGCAATAAAAATCACGCTCATTCTGATTTACACACTATCATTTTATTTTGTTGCTTCATTTATCTTGCCCGGGTTAGGGTCTCGTTAAATTAGCGTATTAACAATTACGTAGACTTTTATGTGCAGGGTCCTCTAATGGGGAGTCTCGTAGTTATAAAACCTTTGAAATTGATAATATAAACCAATTCGACTTAGGGTCCTTTAAGAAAAGAGCGTACCAATTCTTAAAAGGCCGGCAACGCACTCGCGAGCCCTCTGGCATTGAGAGTGTCCATGGGCGGCGGTATCACTTAACATCAGGTGAGCCTCCCTCCCGTTTGCCTCTATTGACAAAAAAGACAGGCAATTTGCTCACTTTTAGTAAGTTTAAATATTTAATAGGGAAAATAATTAGAACTAGGTTGATCCAACTAAAAATATGTCCTTCAGGTTCATTTTACTGTAGATTTGCAAGAGCCATAATTAGCTTTGTCCTTTTTTAAAGGCGAGCATTTTAGTTATGTACTGAATAACATTAATGAAGCCTTCTCGCACAAAAACCCCAATTAAGCAGTAACCCCAGCGCAGTAAAATTAAAGCACGATGTTTTAAAGTAGCGGCCAAATGGGTACGATAAAGAGACGATATTATGTGAGTTATGATGCAAAATGACCGCAACAAATTAGTTTACTTGTTCTATCGTTCCCAATGTTTTGTCCTATTTGGATAGTTATCGAATGAAATGTTTGTTAGTTGTCCCTGTTATATACATTAACAAATCGAGGAACGAGAACACAGAACTGTAATCAATGAGAGAAGAGAGGTCTCATGACACATTTTAAGTCACAGAGGCATCAGTTCGCGGAATCAAATTCTTAAAAAAATGTAAATAGAATAATTTTCGATAAACATAGTTTATAATATATAAGAGCAGTGCCTTTGCCTAGTGGCTTCAGCGTGCTACTCTCAAACCTGAGGTCGTAGGTTCGATCCCCTTTATTCTATTTTATTTAACATTTGCACGTTTGCACATTTAACATTTGCTCGAACGGCGAAGGAAAACATCGTGAGGAAACCGACCAAGACCGTGTCTTAGACCCAAAAAGTCAACGGCGTGTCTCAAGAACTGAAGGCTGATCAACTACTTGCCTATTAGATTTAAAAATGATCATGAAACAGATTCAGAAATCTGAGGCCAAGACCTAAACAGGTTTATTTAAATATATTTTGTATTCAAATAAGAACTAAAAATACTTATCTATCAATGACTGAAAGTTTCCTTAACAAAAGAACTCTTTGCCGACAGTGACTTGTTTATAAACTCACGTCCGCTTTTGATAACTTAGTTTACTGACGTTTGTTAAACAATTTAAACTTTAATATACCAAGTACCTACAAAATACGGTTTTGACTTCATTGTGTACCGTTTTTAGTATTGTTATTCGTTTTATAGTCGTTACGAAATATATAAAAGAACCAGTTGTGCTACATCTCTAATTCACTACTTTTTTTTTAATAAAGTCTTCTATGGCACACCGTGGACTCTTTGGGTCTAAAGGGGTCTTTGGGTTAGATTCACACAGAAAATCTACTGGTACACGATCGGACTGAACCTATGATCTCAAGGATAAGACGATGAATATAAAGATAAATAGTCCTAGTGTTAGTCCTATTTCAATAAATAGAGTTAAATTTTCCAGATTGTGTTGTGCCAAGTAGCAGTGTTTACATGTATTTAGCTCAGCGCGTTGACATTTTTACGAGCCAAGGAAATTCCTCACGAAATTCCCCCCTTGCTATCTCCTCAATTGTTTCGTGTTTGTTTGTGTTTGTTCTCGGTTGCCTGTTTTCATAACACACTGTCTGTCTTTGATGACGGTCTGTTTGTATAGCGGTCGCCTCTCGAATTTGAGTAATATGCTTGCTTTCTTTTAATTTTCTCTTTCATAAACCCGTATTGATAAAAGATCTGAACTGAAACAATTGCAACAAAATATATTTATAAATCTTATTTGGCGCTTAACACGGTGACATAACAATGTTGGCTTGTTAAAGGATGATCAAAATGATGTAATTAATTAAGAGACTGAAGATCGATGCCGCTGCGAAGCAATTTATTATAATAAATTAATTGTAAGGTATCCGAGCAAACAATCTGCTCACCAAATTGCTAATCCTAGGGTGGACCTGATATTATATGCTCGAGTGACTTTTGGCCGGCGTCCACCAATGCATCTTAGCGGCTCATGCCCCTAGTAATGTTAATCCATTGTTATTTATAGTTAGCGAAATGTATAATAATTATCTTTGTGCTAGGTTAATTACAAGCACAGACAAACGCCGCGAAACCCGACGTGCCTGTCACAGACTTGTGTTAATGCAAACGTCTGTTCACGTACGATACGTAATAACTTATTTGTAATTTGTCAAGGGACCGAGCACGTTTTAAACTATTTCGAATTGAATTCGACGTTGCTGTGTAAAAACTGCGAGTCTTCGATGTCAAACCAACAGCTTCCGTGACGGGGCAAAAAAGGAACTGTGGCAATTTGTTTCGGTTTGAAAAGTATTAGAGCGGATCGTGACCACTTTGATTGGCGTCCAGGGAGCGCTGGTCAACGACTTGCCGGTCAATGTCAAGTTTCTTAATAGATTTTCTCTATATCTACGTAGAAATCCGCTGCAGTACAGTAGCATTTATAATAATAATAATAGCCTTTTATTCAGATCAATTAGGTACATGGATTTGTTAAGTTAACATTAAATTCTAAAGATTTATATTATGCTTAAATTTAGTGTAGTATTTGTTTTGTTATCTTCCCTAGATCTGTTTGCCAGTCGGCAAAGGCCTCCTCCAACCTTTTCCATTCAGTTCCGTAACATTTTCTTCTTTTCTCAAGGTGTACATTGAGGGTTGCTATGTAAATTACTAATTTTTGGTGGTTGTTGTCTTTATATGTTGGAGGGTTGTGGTCGCTTTCCCCCTCGAGGACCAGTCGGCTTGGGGGAGTTCGTTGTTTTTTGTTTCTTTGTTGGTTGTTTAATTGTTTGGTTTTGGTTTCCGTTTGTCGTTCTTGAGTTGCTATTGGTTTTTATTAGTAATAGGCATGTTCGATAAGGAGCTGGATCGGTATCGCATTAGATCAAAAGCATTTGTCCTGTTAGTCTTCATTGCGTTTTCGGTTTGTTGCTTTTTTGGTTGATTGTTACCTGAAGAGGGTGAAGCGGATATTTCCCTTTTCCTTTTCTCTTGGCTGTAGTTGTTCTCTTTTACAATAAGTTTGTCGTATTTCAGATATGCTATATTGCCCTTTTGTCTCTCTTCAGTTAACTTGGCTTGCAGCTCCTTTCTTTTTTGTAACACATCCTTTGAGTAATCTTCCGCAATGTGTATAGTTTTTAGATTGTTTTTATTTTTCAAAATTTCAGTCTTTTTCCAGTTGCTTGTAAACGAGCACAGTATCGGTCTCGGTTTGTTGCTCTCTTTCTTTATTTTTCCTAAGCGAAAAGTTTTGTTGAAATCATATTCTTCCGTTTTAATATTTAAATCTTGATTGAAGGTATCTTTGAGCTTTAAGATTAATTCATAAGAGGATTTTTCGTTTTCGTCTAAGCCGAATATAATAATATTATTGTTTTTCTCAGACCTCTTAAGATAATCTATTTCTTTTTCTAGTTTTTCTACTTTAGTTTTCAGGTTCTTATTTTCTTCTATTATAGGGATTAGTTTAACATCTATTTTTTCCATAATACTATTTGTTATAGACTCCTTCAATTTAGCGTTTTGACTATGCATCTCTAATTTAATTTTTTCAAATAATATTTGGAATTGACCTTCCATCTTATATTTGTTGTTTACGTGTAGCGGAACGTAATAGTAGAATATGGCTATATAATATTTCTCACAAATGGCAACACTGTTTGATATGTCAGATTACTTGACGTTTACGGCAAGTGTCACTGAGTAACAATTTGTTGTTTTTGTGTTTTCTAACCTCCAATACAATAGTTGATATTGTGGTTGTAGATTTACGGTGGATTCCAGTGATCACACTTCCCTGTTTGTTTTTTAGTCACTTCCAGAGGTCCCAGTACTGTATCGACGGATACTAGCAGCCACAAATTACGTTTACTATTTTATTTCACTTAATTTTACTCGAAGTTTATCACTACGGTGTTGACAGTTCTGATGCCGGAAACGGAAACAGTAGCATTTACAAGTAGAAATAAATCAGTGGCGCTACAACTTCTTTAGGTGTTGGACTCAGATTTCTGAATCTGTTTCATTATCATTTTTAAATCTAATAGGCAAGTAGTCGACTTTTTAGGTCTGAGACATATTGGTTTCCTATGTAAAATGTGTACATATAAGGAAAGTCCATTGGTGCACAGCCCGGGATCGAACCTACGACCTCAGGGATGAGAGCCGTACGCTGAAGCCACTAGTCTAACACTGCACAACATTTACAAGTATTACAAACCAAAACAGAAAAAGTTTAAAAAAAAATATGTATTATGTATTAGGTCTTTAAAGAATTAACATTCTAACCAATGGAATAGGTTAAGGCTAATACGGATGATGTGAATCTGTAAGATCCCAAGTTAAATATTGATAAATCCATGGAGGTTGTATTATTCCTTTCAAAGTGCACTTTTCTGGAATTTTCCCTTGTCTACAGAGCGGAATCCATCAAAGGATTAGGGTGGCGTCTCGGCACGATATCGGTTGATCGGCATTTTCTGGATGTGGAATAAATTATCCACCACTTAAACCACCGACATCTCGCAGATTTTACATTTTCGCCGTTTTACTCAAAGAAATTCCGCATTACGTAGGACATATTAAACATGTATCACATATGAATCACTGGGTCAATAGGTTTTCTTTCATTACTGTGTATTCGTATACGCTGTAGGTGTTACAAGTGAGGTGCCTAAACTTGTATATGATCTTGGAAGAATATAAATTGAATTGGTTTGAAACATTTCAGTGGGAAACTGATTCCAGTAGTAGTGGTGCGTGACAAAAACTGCCTTAAGAATCACTCAGCTACGGAACGACTGACGTCGAGGTAATACGGATGGTATTTTGTGTTCCGCCTTTACGTCCGATCATGACATATTAGGTATTGCGCGATACTTAAAACATCACTGCATCTTCCACATAGTAGATATAAATGTAAACATATTTCATAATCCGTAGTGTGATACTTAGTATAACAAATTTAAATTCGAAAATATGGCTAAGTTCAGCCTCAATTTGTACCGATTGTAGGATTGTGAAAATCAGACAATGCTAAGATGTTGTGTGATCTGCGGGATCTAAATCCGCACTAAGCACAAATCGGTGGGCTTCAATCAGCACAGATTGTGCCCGACCGCTTGCAGCGGGATTATGGACTGCATGAATCAGCACATTACTTGAAACGCCAGTTCGTTTCATTCCGAATGGAAATTGGACGTTGTTAGACTGTTTTCCATTGAATTTGTGACACATATAATGCCTATGATATTACTGTTTTTCCGAAAAATGTACACTAAACGTGTACATTTATTATGTATTAATGCAGTAGTATAAACTATTTCATTAATTAATTATTCATTTTAATTCAAAATATTGGTTGGTTGTTATGCAGAATGTGTTTTAAACGAATAATCTTGCAGTTCTTTTTATTTGGTTGTCATTTTTTCATTATAATAAATATAAATATCAGCGGCGGAAAATTAGTAAAAAATAGTTATTAATTGCAAGTAATACGTAAAATAATTACAAAATTCTCATTCCAACTATTTTCATCTACTGTATTATTAATTTGTTAATATAATAAGATAAACTGTTTTAATATACTGATAGTAACAATAAAGTATGCAATGCAGACAGAAATTTAATTCATACATTTCTGTTTTCCAATTATTCAAAATTCCAAGGGGAGATAAAACACTACACGTTTAATTTATATTAATTAATTTGACATTGGTATGCCAATTTCTGTTTTGATGGGCTGTATTATTAATCGTTAACACCTTGTTTAGAATTTCGGATAGAAGATAATTACTTACAGTGTCTCAGCAGAGATAACATTTGATATTACGAATGCTGTAACAGATAGTGTAATTATAAGTTTGTTTTGTTTACAATGTGATGTATCTTAATGCAAAGAAAGACGTAGGGTTATGAAAAGCAAAAGAGAGTAGTGAATAATTAACAAATAAAAGTCTGTTAACAGCAATAATAATTTCAGAATGTCTGGACACATTTTGATGATCTATGCTAGAAATCACTTCGTCCCAAATAGCGTAAAACTGTTGAAATATCAAAAATACTTATTTTCATAAACTAAATACAAAATCATCTAGATAAAATCAACAGAAAATAATTGCAATGTTAACAAGATTATAGAGAAATATTGAGAACTGTGAAATCCAATTCGAAGTTATAACAGCCAGTATGACATATATGAATGTGATAATTTTAAAAAAGGAACTAAGTATAAACTATATAAAATTACGATATATATAATATTAGATCTATTTTCAAATATTTTGTGTTATTTGATAAATTTAAAAGTTTGTTGTCGTAAGTTTATACGAATGTAGGTTACGTATCGTGCGTAAAGTGATAAATGAATTGAAAACTAACGGTAATTAATTCAATGCAATTCGGATTGCGCCGGCGCAAGAAAGCAACAACTACTTTTGAATATGGATACTTGAGAAACGCAATAATATAGGGTTGTTAAACTCAATTATTCTTTATGTTAACCAATATCATTATTTAATTATATCATGGTTAAAACGTTTTTTTAATAAGACAGGGTAATGTACAATAGTGGCTAATTATTTTTCCATTTTGTGAATACTAGTATCATAACAACTACTAATACAATGCCGTTTCCAGATCATTAATAGAGACCTGTCTATTTCCTCACAATGTTTGCTTTCATACTGTGACAATTGCTTACTACGCACATTTTAATTACATTAGTCCACTGTTTCTTACCAGCCTAACCTGAAATTATTTATAATTATACCGTATATACGAATATCTCCTATTATTTATTCGCAAATATCACATTCTTAGGTGGCAACCCTATCTCTTCGTACGCCAGACACGTCGCAAAGGAATTCTCTCCTCATACCCATAATGTCACTGAGAATGTGCACTAAGCAGTTACCCAATACTATATTTAGTTTAATAAGCTATATGAATGTAGTACATATGACATATTCATATATGTATAGTTGACCGTTACGTTTGACTGCGTACCGTCCCGAATTAGGTATTAATATTTAAGTAATTAATTAAAGTAATATATAAGACGTTAATCGATATACAAGCTAATTGTTTATACATATAAAAATAGGTAATACATACATATAAATTATTTAGCAACGCGCACCATTACCTATAGCTACCGAGCGATTTCTTCTAAGCTATCATTGCATAATATTTATATGTGCTATTGGCCTAGTAGCTTCAGAATGCTCTACTCTACTCTACTCTAAATCTTGCACTCGTAGATTCGATTCCCGGCTGTGCACATATTGACTTTCTTTCTATATGCGCATTTACATTAGCTCGACCGAAGAAGGAAAATATCCTGAGGAAATCAGCTTACCTTAGACCCAAATTGTAGGCACAGAAGGCTAATCACCTACTTGCCCATTAGATTAACTATTGATCATAAAGCAGATACAGAAATCTGAGGCCAGACCTTAAAAGGTTTAAATGCCATCGATTTATCTTATTTTTCTCCTTAGATAGTTTATTTAAAATTATAATAGGCTTATTGTTAACGGGTGCTCATGGTGCAGCCAACGAAAAAGTGGGGAACAACTTAGAAGGTAGACTAAATTTTGAATAAACAGAAGGTTGGAACATGGCTTTGGAGGAAGCCTTTGACAAAAGACACGCAAATACACAAAAAAAAATGAAATAGAAAATTGTTTAAATGTATCTGAATTAAAGGCTATTATTATTACAGTCAACTACAGCTAAACTTAATTTTGAACCTTGTGAATGTACTGATAACTTAAGAATAATTCTTGCCCAAGTCGTACTCATAAACTGTTACCAATGTTGTCACAGTTACCAATTCCACATATGATTTCTCTACCTAACCATTTCCTCAGAACTGCACCAGAACTTTTTATAAATAGATCATTATTAAGGAATAAATATCGTGTGTGTGCAGCTTATGAACTGTCCTTTGCCAGCAGTCATTAATTCTGCAAATATGGTTACTTGGTTCTGCACACATTTCTGGGGGTGACTGTGTGTAAGAATTTTTAATTTTTTATGTAATAATATTCGTTTGTAGTTTAACCTAGTATACTGTAATTAAATAAATCTTTATCGCAATATCAATTATAATTCGAAATATATTGATATCGTTACATGTTTAAGCTATTAAGGTAATTCCTTCGTTGTATTTCACACAAACGATCAAGCTCTCACTAGATGGAATGTGGAAATTCGTTCTGGGATTGTGAGCACGTGTAAAGATTTATTATTCTCACTGAGATGTGAATTGAGCGTAATGTTTTCTTAAAGAATTCGCAACCTGCGGATAATCGCTTTGTGATTTGTACATATGGAATTTCATTTGCTTTTGTGACTGTGATTAATTTGAGACATTTTTCACAGATAAGAAACAAAAGATTCATGGAATATATCTAATTACGTATAATTAGAATTACTTAGATTTATTGCTAGTCTTGTTAGATAGACTCGTACGGTACAGACAACTCTTTAACAACACGTATATCTCTTACCACCTTAATCTGGGTTTGATTCCCGGCGACAATAATACTGTTACAATCCTGGATAATATAGAGTAGTTTTTGTTTTTATATCACAACGCCCTGTACCGCTAAATTTTATCAAATAAATGTGTAGAATCTATAAAAAATATTTCTCATTTCTAATTTTTATTTCAATAGACCAATAAATTTTTAAACAGAGGGGTTTACAATTTTTATATCAGAAAAAGGTTATACATTCTTCATGACCTTTAATCTAACATCAAAGAAGCAAGTTTATTTTCCAGTGTTTAATGAAAGTTGGTAAAGGTCAAGTAATATATAATATATATATTACAAAAAACTTTTCTTACACCAATATTGATGAACCCGTCAAACACATATTCTAGATTAAGTTTAATCTTAAAAACTCAGAATTTTTGTCGGTACTCTTAATACACGGGTGAACAATTTGATTTGTTAAATTATCTGTCTTTCATGTAATATTATTTATATATTGATAATATATTCTAAGTATAAAGCATGTCACACAACTATTAAGTCATATACTTGGCATACATTATTCGTTCAAGGACTTTCCACCCCCATGAAATCGAATTAAAATGTATTCATTAATTTTGGTTACTATGTACACTTTTGAAGGACAATATTAATAGGAATATATATATTTTTTTATTTATTTTTTTCGAGATGAAAATAACATTATATTTTCTATACTTAAATCGTTTCAATGATAACTTAGTATTCGTAATTTTAAATGAATCATGTTACTGCTATATTTAAAGTAATGCAGGATTGCGTGTGTCTCTTTTAGGGCATTTTGCTCAGTAATCCAATAGTAGGGAAAGATAAAAGCGCAAAGATAAAAGGGGTGCTTAATGGAATTAAACAAGAGTGGGCGGGGTGTAAGCCGGACTTGCGGAATGTCTTTGTTGCCTATTGCGGCCCTAAAATAGGCGTTATTAGGCCCGTATTTAACTGTTATTATCTTTTTTAGATAAAGGTCGCTCGATTAATGCCTCGATTAGCACGCGGCGAGTAAGTGAATGTCCTGCCAACGCCTCGTATGGCGCGCGCCGTATTCTAGGGTTGCCATAAAGTTTACCTATTTATCTAAGAAATAATAATTTCCTTATGTCCCTTAAGATGTTTATATAAAAAATTCTACACATAATAAAAATATAAACGTTTCGTTTTATAATACGTGTTTATTTGTTATGAATTATCTTGCTTAATGCGCGAGTGTAAATTTGACAGTTAAATCGATAGCTGTTTGATAAAGTTATTGTATTAGAGCGTCATTTGACTAAATTGCTACGAAACTATAGCAATTACCAATAATTACCGATCTAATTGTCCGATCTGTGAACGTTAGTCTTCGGAATACAATTAAAAGTTTAAACGATCATCATTGTTAATTTAAACTTGCAACGATATGTTTTATTCGTACTAAACGTATTTGAGAAACTGTACTAACAGCATTCACAAAAATTTAATACTAATAAATATGAGTGCATTAGTGATAGCCCTATAATCGGCACCTGTCGTGATCGCTCAGCGACGCAGCGCCAACATCTGCCGGGCATGCACTCTTTTGTTTTTTTGCTTCCTAATTGCGTGGCAACAGCCGGCCAGCTACGGCGTTTCAAGAGGTAACACTTTGTTAGATATTCGAAATTCAAATTGCGATTCGAATAGTTTTCATCGACATTAATATTATATTATTAATTTTTCAACATAGATTTACAGTATTCGATATGGATATTTGATATATGTAGACTTAAATATAAATACATGAATACATGAATAGTTTTGTTTTGCAAATGAAAATGCAAGTTACTTCAAAGCTTATTTTATTCGGTCATATATTCTGGCAGTTATATTTTATACTCTAATTATTAAAAGCAATAAATTTTTTTGTAAGTAACATAAGACGAGACACAATTGGTCAGTCCGATGAAAGCGTGTACTGAGACATTATAATGTTTTAGCATTATATATATATCATGAAACAAAATTATACCCTTCGAGGGGAGTGCTCATCACCGCCTAAACCAGTAACGCCTCAAACGACTAAGTGGAGGGTAGTATCAAAGAAAGTAAATTAAATAAAAAATCTGCATATATAAGGATATGATATTACAGAGAAGTAAACAAGTAACAGATACAGAAAACAATTCAACCTTATATACGTTATAACATTCTTGCATTTGACATATTGCCATAATAGAATGTTGTTTAAAATATGTCTTAAACAAGCTTTAGGTCTACTTTCCTGCGTTATCTCTTTCATAATACACATAAATTGTCTTAAATGAAATATGTATTTGTAAGAAATGATATGTATTATTTATTCAGGGTTTTTCAACTTCGATCACTAGTGAAAAACTACGTACTAAGTCTTTATAAATAACAAATCTGTACACATAATATATTGAGAAGAACCTCCTTACTTAGCTCTCTTAAAAAGTATAAAAATATTTGGATTCACTAGTATCAGAAAATTTGGGAAACTCACAGGTAATTATGGTAGAAAACCACGAGTATGTTGGCTATATTTTCTTAGCGCAGGATGCATTGAACGTGCCTGTTCGGTCATAAAAATCATAAAGATGATTTCTAATTAAATAAATTGTTTTATTTTGACTTACAGATTAGATTAAATTACTGCCAAGTCGTGTAAGACCAATTATATCCTTGATTGTGTCAAAAGCTTGTGGATAAGTTGCGTATCAATCATCTGAGACAGGGCTTAAGCTCTAGATCATTAGCTAGTTTGACAGCTTAGGTAATTAATCAAATTTATTGTTTACCAGCGTTAAGTGATCAACAAGTTTAAATTTCGTAATTTCCGAAATTGTTGCTCTAATGTTGAATCTAATTATACATTTTCAGGTGAAGCTGTTAATTACAGCTAGTAAGCTATGTTCAGGACGATTATGATTTTTATATTATGATAAATATTTATCTCTTTATTTTCCTTTCTGTTATTTTAAAATATGTGTATTCATCGAATTTTATATAATGAAACGTAAGCTTATTACAATCTTTATATGCTTCTTTTAATATTACATTTTCCAAATCATTTCATAAATTTATAAGTTTTGTATCGATAAATAAGCAATATGATTTTGAAATTGAAAGTTACTCGAACTTTTAGAAAACCCCTATTTGTATTCTGGGTCTACAACTTCACGAACCGATGCTCCCTTGTTTACCCTTTTCGTACTTTTGGGTAACAAATTTATATCTCCTAATTGGATAATTCGAGTTAAATCCTTTCGTAAATCCAATTATTTATTTCATTTTTCATTGAGCCTTCGTTTAAATACAAAAATAGCAATTTCTGAAGAAATTCTCGCCCGTGTTTTCATTATAGAAGTTTAAAAGGAATTAGAATTTTCATGTTCAACGTTATACCAATTGGCAATATCGGAAATTGAATAAAGAACAAAGTGCCGTGCCGTTCGGAAATTAGCTGGAAGTGTTCGAATTTGGAACGGAGAACTCGTGATCATGACCGGAATTGCGTCAGACGAAGTTTCTCTGAAGTTGGTGTAAACTGCACTGGCGATGTTTAGGTTTAATCTTAGACCGTCGGCAGGTGCCTTACTACGTCGATGCATCAGCCTTGATATTATAAATGCAGAGTGCTTTGGAAGATAAACAATTTATAGAGACGACAACATTTTATCGTATTTCATGAACATTAATAGTTTTCAGAAATTCCCTGTTCCCTTTGGTCTTTCACTGTTTAAATACTTTTTACTTCTATGCTAAACAGTTATTATATATAATATAATAAAGTAAAAGTAGTCATTATATTAATAATGTCTGTAAAACTACTAAACTATTTAAGCAACTTCCTTGAAAGGCCAGAGAATCGTAAACAAAAAAAAATAATATGTACTTCTTTAATTCCTTATATGGTGCCTTTATGAAATGGATAGACATATTCAAGAATTTAAACTTATTATAACCAGACAAAAATATATTCTTTCAAGACATCATTCGTTTCCAAACACTAACATAAAATATGCAAGCGCTTCCATATATCTGAATCCTGCATGAAAATGATGTTGATGAAGCGATCCGTAAATGCTCCAAAGTAAACAAAAGATTGTTTATTTATTGTTTGTGTTTATAGAACAAAGTTTAAACGCATACGGCCAGGTAAAGGTGAAATTATTCCACGTGTTTTGTAGGTAAGATATTCATCAAACAAAATTGTTATAATAAAAACGATACCATTTTATAAATTCTATAAATCTTTTATTGGTTGAAACTGAGAGGATTTGAAAATACTCTGTAAGTGTAATTAAGCAATTAATTCCCCAAACGAGGTCTCATAATTTACTGTCTATTTCCGTCTACTCGCGACATTTCACAAGGAAAGTGGGCTATGAGAAACGTTCTATACAGTATAAGTAGGATTATTAACTAGATGGTATTCGCTATTTTTCTATATACATAAAGAGTAAAAAGTACTAAATTCATGCATATCTATTTACTTTAATGCTGTTCCTTATCTTTTATCTATCTTTTATATATATCTAATAATAATCAGCATGTTGAGATTTTATATATATTTTTTTATAGAACAGGAGGCAAACGGGCAGGAGGCTCACCTGATGTTAAGTGATACCGCCGCCCATGGACACTCTCTATGCTGGAGGGCTATGATATTATATGATTATATAAAATATTTTATTTATATAATCGTATAATTATGTTATCGTTACAGACTGAGAAGACATAGATCTTTAGCACTATATCAAGAGCAATTTCAGACGATCCTGGAACTAACAGTATACTGTAAACAATATTCTTCCATAATCGTATCCAAATAGAGGGAGATTTAGAAAATATATCATAGAACCGTTTTTCGTACGCCATGAGATCCGGATTACCCTCCATAACGTCTTGATGTTGCCATCTGCCGCACGAAACGACTCAGGGCAGATGTTCTTTATATTTTTTATCCGCGACCGTGTGATATGCGAATTATAGATCGTTTTTGCGGCGAACTTGAAATATTTTCTGGTTTAGTGAAAAAATATATGTATCTAAATATCGTTGAAGGGATTTAGACATGGCATGCGTTTTGCAATATTGAAATTTTGATTGAAGTTGATCATGTTTGCAACAATTGTAGCCTTACACATTTATAATAAAAAGACAACAACACAAGAAACAGATAATGTACGAATTAAATATCCCCACCTAGCGCTTAATATTGCACCGTGACTAATTATAAAATTTAATTATTTATTATTATAATCAAATTGAACTTTCAATTAAAAGTTTCATATCCTCCCGTAAGAAATAATATTAAAAATAAAGAACCTACAAAAATTACTGCTATAGTACTTGTTTGACGACCGCTTCCAAACTGCCTCGGTTACGTGTGAACTAGTAGAACGGGTAGTTTAAATCTTACGGATCGGTAACATCAGAATATAAGTGCTGTCGTACGCGTACTTAACATAATTGCACTGAATGATTTATTGAAGAGTTGTGTAATAAGATATGTAATACCGGTAATGCAGTCTGAATTCCGCATACGACATTAGATGCGACATGGGGTCAACGACGGTATGAAAATAAACCACTTTGTCCACGTCGCGGTACGCGTCTTCGTTATTTTTGTCATTTTATCGTGAAGAACTTGGTCAGAATATGATGATTCTGAATACATATATGTATCTGAAATGTGTATAAAAGATGAACAAAACAGCCTCAACATTTAGAATTCAGAGCAAAATTTGTGATAAAACATGCGGTGTACGGAAATAAAAACTCCCAATCATTCCGAAAATATTTATATCCGATGTTGCACATGTTTCGCTTGTGCTAAGTATGTCTGTATGGATAGCACTTATTTTCATCCGGACACATTTCGGCGACATGATAGCGACAAGTTTTATGACGAAAATCATAAAATCGTGTCGCACTCCTACTTTATAATATTTCAAGTTTATATTCGCGTATTTTTACTGTTATTTAGTTTCTGTATAAAGTTTTTCACGACTGAATAGCTTTGAAAATTAATTGAATTTTAAGCTTTTAATAGTTTATATGATGTTCGTATAATTTTGAAATTCTAAGCCCTTGAATGTATCGTTAAAATTCTTTCTTAAATTGAATTAATTTGACTAATACTACAATATAAATGTAACAAAGTTGAACTATTTAAATTGATTCAGTAAATTTGGACATTGTCCAACTAGAACTGGATTCAGGTGTGAAAAGCGTTTATTATGTATCAAAATAAAAAGTCGTTATTTATGAAACATGGTCATTACATAGCACATAACTTTATGTATTATTATAGCAATATTTTTCAAATATGTCTCATTATATACTTTATATCTATTCGCATTTCGAATTCCTAAATAATAAAAGCCATCAACACATAGAGAGTTATTTCTCAAATAAATAACGTTTTGTTAATAATGTTATCAGTTTCTGTCTTCTAAGCGAGTTTATTTATTACGAAAATATTTCGATGAAAATACCAATTTCATTTTAGAACAAGGACGTTAGCAACAGTACATTTAATAATAACATTAGTATATTTTTATTTAAAACCTATGTATATATAAAAAGCATCTGATTTTGACGTCTGAGGTTACTAAAATCAAAAAACAAAAATCTTCATAGATCCGATAAACTAACACCTTTCACTGCTCTATAATTCCTGAAATCATTTAATTAATAGATATTTTTTTTAAAATAATTAATGTCCTTACACTTTGCGTATCACGTACTTACGTGTTATTAATAGTATAAATCACAGTAAATGATCGCATCTAATAAGCTCGGTTAAAAAATAATCTAAGTCTGGCTTATTTGATTTCTTTGTATAAATACAGCTATAGCAACCTTTATACACTGAGGGTTTAAACTAGCAAAAGCAAAAGAGAATATAAAGAGAAACGTAAAGAGCATACAGCCATTGAAATGAACGCTGCTGAGTCTTTCGAACAACAGCTGGTTGGAATGAGCGACCGCATTCTCATTTGTTGAAAAATGTCGACATTAACAGGTTAATCGCGTTAATACATTATTTTATAGTGTATTTATTTATAACTTTACAATCGTATTTCTCTAATAAAACCTTTGTGTTAAAGAAGAAAACGAAATACCTGCCAACTGAACCTCGGAGATGGAAAGCGGTATTTTAAGAAAAAGCACAGCCATAAGACCCCTACAGGAGCCAAATCAATGCATAGTTAAACTTGGTCCTGAAATTAATAAGAGTTGCAACATTCATTTATTGGTTTTTTACCGCTAAGTGGCTCCAACTGCCAAAGACTGCAAATAAATATTTGTCCACAGCATACAAAAATATTAAGCGTTAAACAGATGCGTCAACAACATTTATGTGATTTACACTCATTATAAATGCAAAGCCGTTTGCAAACATGTACACAATCAATCTGGTGCTTGAACAGCATAATTATGATTAATGAAAACATTACATATTACACAATTACATTGCCATAAATTGTAATATCCAAATATTTATGAAATGTACTATCAATAATTACATGGCAAAATAAGACCATTTTAACACATATTGCAAGCTCTGTTTCAAAGTGTATTAAAAGTATACCAAAACGATGTTAACTTTTTTCGATCTAAATTCACCATTGCAATGTATCGTTTTAAGAAGCTAGATTGTAAATCATAAATCACACAATTCTGTTTGTCAGTTACGCCACTGTTTTCCGAATAATTACAAGAATTATCAGGCAAATAAGTAACCAGGGTCCCAGACCATTGTTGGTGGCACAATGTGTTTCCGGCAGTAGCCATTGCCAGTTCTCACGTGTGTCCAAATCAAAAGTTGTATTCATAAAGTACGTTGTATCTACTGTATTCGTTGGTTCATGCTGTTGTTTGTAAACGTTGCTCTGCAATCAAGCTAGTGGTGTTCCCTTTTTGTTTTTTCTATCGTCAATATAAATAAAATAATAATAATGTAACAAAGTCTGAAGTGAAAACTAGGAGTGTCACTCGAACGAGAACGTACTTGCATATATTTTTATTTACTTACAAAACAAATTTGTTCTTTAAACCTGAAACATTTTTTTTAAATTTAAATTGATCTTACAAAGTATAACCGTGGGAAACTAGACTAATTCCTATTGTTTGGTCTATCGCTGTCATGACTTAAAAGAACCTTGTACACTAATACAAGGTTATTCGTAAATATATAATAGTTCCAGAAAACACTGCTTTGATAAGGATAAATTTCATAAATTGTAAGTTATATTATAGCCGTGGACTAAATACAGTAATTGAATTCAGTAATTATTTCAAGAAAAACCTGACGAATGGAGACGATCTTCATTTGTTTATCGATACGTTTTTTAATATATTGGTTAAGCTAAAAAAAATTAATTAAATAGTGTGACACAATTGAACATACAATTTCAGTTAAAAGAAACAATTTCGTTCTACCGTGTCTGCACACATCACTACTCAGCTGTAACTTCTCACGGCCCGTTTCTAATGAGCTGTGTTGTGTTGGGTAATGGAGCAAAAGCCTTTAAAAAATACTCCATTCAGAGCACCGTATAGACAAACCTTTATTTTCATTACTCTAACAGCACACGCTATTTTCCCTACGTTATTCACTTGCCCGCGTTGTAATGTTTTCAAACTATTAAACACGTTTTCGCTTCTAATTTTAATAGAATGTCCAAGGTCTTCAATTTCGCTGTTGAGGCAAGAAAAGAGTTCAACGACCTAGCTATTGTTTCCGTGCTTACATATATTTTAATTAAAAAATGTTTGGTTGTATAGACGAAGGGATATTTCAAATACTGACAATTTATTTCTTGCATTTGATCAAAGCATCATTTATTCTAATAATTTTAATATGTGTATAGAAAAATAATAACTATCTTACCACATCAAAGTATCGTAGATCTAAAGTTTGTAATTAGCAGTGTAAGCGGAAGCAGACGCGTCGCGGCCATGGCAAATATTCCCATTGCGAAATAAAGCAAAACAGCTCGTCCTTTGTTTGTCGCCGCGTGTTTACTGTTCCTTATCCACTATCTCCTGAACTAGAACTCTGCGGTGCAATGACCTTTGCCCCTACCACAGTACCTATATCACCTGTTCGTGTACTTGAACCCTTGTTTTCAAAATGATGCCTGTCTGACAGATACAAGTAAGTTGGGTAATAGCGGACGATGAAAAATTAATATTTTAATGATATTGGATCTTAAAGCAATAAAATAATTTATACTATCAATTCACCAGTTAATATCAGACATATATTCCACTTTTGGATGATTTTATACAAAATATAAACGCTTTGAATATACTGTTTTCGGTAAAAAAATCAGGCACGTTAATTCCCGTAAATGAAAATACTTGGTTCACACTTTGAATAAACAGTATCGCGCTTAGGTCAAGCTAAGCTTAATGTATTTTTAACTCACTCTAATTTGAATATTAATAATGCTTTTGTTCACCAGATGTGAACAAAAGCATTATTAATATTCAAATTAGTTCAGATGTGATTATTTCTGAACTTACGTAAATATTCTAGCATTCTGATTTCAAATGTATATGCAGTTCAAGTTGACGTCAAATTGAGATGATTTTAATTTAAATATCTGTTTAATTATACTCTGTCATTCGTCAATTATTTCATGTATGTTCCTGGGGTGATGTTATCTGCAATAAATTATGAACAAAAAGATTGAACCTAACGTTCAGTTACTATGCGGAAACAGACGTAATAAGAAAAGAACAACGATAAAATAAAAAACAATTTCATTGTCTTTATTTCTAAGAAACATTATTTTAAGTTGTATAGTAGGAGACATAACTGTTTCGTACATGCGTGGTTACAACAAAATATTATAAAACATCACTTAGCGATAATGATATTTTCCTATTTTAATGAACTTTGCAATTTTCTAGAAGGGATCTTTAACGTGTGCCAGTATAAATAAATGGGCGCTCAAAATGGGAACATTACTAAAATGATTTCTTAAATTTTCACTTTATTATTACGGCCATTGTAAATTCAAACGAGCTGGGACTAAAGTACCGTGACGATACTAGAACAAAGAATAAGACAGATAATTTTAGAAAGTACCTTGAGTTGTCAAACTCGTTATAGTCAATTGCTTTTTTATAGTTCACGGTGAAATTGTATCAAGTGTTTATTATACAATTTTCGAGTTCATTTTTTTCTCGCAATATTTTAATAACTTAGATAAGAAACACATACAAGACGATACATTGAGGTTTTGGTATAATATGGGGATTGTTTCATACTTAGACTTCTGTGAACGAGAATTAATTCCTGTACGTCAAATACGTACCTACTTATTAAAAAAACGTTTATGTACGTGCATGCAGTAAGCATAAATGTAGAAAAAAATTAAAACGTCTGTAAAAGATTAACTGGCAAACACAGATTTCTTATAAACTACAAATACATGATTTAAACAGCGAGAAATAATAATTATTGTAATATTTGGGAGTAGATATCTCTGTGAGACTGTAAGAGAAGTAGGATTTTCAAATTCATGGAAAATTTTACTAACTATTTAACCCTAGGAGCGTGCCATCAGCTCATCAAGCAAGCAACATCAGCCATATTATAGACAATTAAATAGTATAGTTATTACAGTAATGCTAGGAATCTTAATTTGTAGGAACCATAATATACATTCAATACATGTATGCAATGAATGTTGAATATTAATTTTACATCTACGTACAATTATATTATCCCTTAAAAGTATGTTTTCTAATAACATAATAATAACACTGTTTAGGAGAGGATGATCACCTACTTGCCGATTAGATTAAAAAATTATCAGGTCCAGACCTACAGATGTTGTAGTGTCACTGAATTTTTTTAAAGGATGCACTGTTTTATTGTATTATTTTCTTATTTGGGTCTAGCCAGTGTTGTGTTTAGACCGCATCGTACTTAGCTTCAGGTGGGATTATGGCCAAACGTCTGTCCAGTTCTGTATAAAAAAAATACATCCGAGATAATACGTATCAAAATAAAAATGATTCGAGTCGTAGGCTCCACGGAATGTTATAAGCAATTACTTAAACCAGCCATCTCGTCATGAAAATCTCTCGGAACATAACGGTACACCATTCGGCCCGCGTCAGCAATGCTCTTCTACAGTAATTTGCTCTAATACTCTACCCCAACCCAATTTTCACACAAAACCCCACAAGGCATTGTAATCCTTCCGTCTATAGAGCCAAAGGCGACAATCGGACGTGACAGTTTCGTTAATGCTGCTTAATTTATGCGGTCGATAGTACTTGGATAGCTATAAGTCAAATCAGAGTCTGAATGATGAGGTTTTAGTTGAACTGTGCTTGAGAAGCTTCTACAAACTGTAATTTCAATTTATACTTCGACTCTATTTGTTTTAGCCAATCGGCACATGATTGATTAAAAAGTTAGTGGACTGTCTCATGTTTAGTAACCGAAAAGTTTATTTCCTTACAACAATACCTAATACATAATTAGACAAAGAATATTCATGCCTGTTATGAATAAAACACTTCTAAGAATATCCATAGCGATAAATAACCTGTTTCATGAGCACACATACTACACACTACACACATACACTCTCACGTACATACCCTCACTTTTACTCCATCACCCCACTGATCCAATTAGGTATTACTTAGATTTTAATTATTAATAATTTTTAAGTATCTTAAATGTTGCGTGAATATCATGTATTCCATCTTTATTATAATTGTTTATGTTACATACAACTTGTGTTAGTTGCAGGAAAAAGTGTTTGAAATAAATAAATAGAGTTTCAAATTGATCTATATAAATAATAGAGTTTACCAGGTCCCTAGTTAAATTTCGTTAACGACGATGACTCGCAGCGCCATTGTTCATCTGATAATGACTGATGACTTTCTTGTGATCTCTTTGTTTGCTGGTGACAGTGACAGGATGTAATCGCCGCAGAATTTGAAGGAAAATACTATTGATTTCTTATATTATTTATATTTTGAAGTCGGGTTGCTTAAGGTAAATATGTATTTATACATGTTAAGATCTCAATTAGCTTTAAATATATAACAACTTACCTGATATAACAAAAAAGGTTAAGGTAAAAATAGATTTACCTTTGCATAATAATTTTATTGTAAGCTTAAGTTCTAGGTGTATTTAATAGTTAAGCCTTATGTTTTATGTTTAATTTTACACCTCTGGGTTTTCTGAAAGAAACGTTAAGCAGTATTTCAGACGATATTCATTTGTTTACCAAGTGCTTTAATATGCTAATATTTTATACAGAAGATGTTTGGGCATACATAGAATAATATGAAAAATATGTAAGTTGAATTACATTTTGTGTTTTGTCTGGCATTATTGCTTTTAAAAATGCTAGCTATGGGTAGATCTCGGATCAATCATTGCAAATAGGACAGAATCAAATCAACAAAATCTTTAATTAAACTTTTTCATTTTCCTTATAAAATTAAAAATTAATCGGTAACTATATATTTTAGGCGTCGGTCTCTGTCGTTTCTCAGTACAAGGCTACACGCTTGCGTACGCGAATCCGTCACGGTATGTCTAACTTTACGCTCTGTGACCTAGCTCAACGGTGATTATTAACTATTATTAATATCTGAATAGCTTTACTATGGAAGTTACCAATATTATACACGTTTGATGTACTGGATAGACTTTATTTTGAAAAATATTTCGGCATTAGAGTCCTACAGGTTTCCTAATTAACATATACTATATATTTAAAACATGTCAGTAAGGATAATGATGTATTTATTTCTGTAAATAAATAAATAAATGTTAATCCATATAAAAACTTTGATAGCGTAACCCAAGGTTTGAAAAATCTCGATAAGGCTTACGCTGCGTCTATCCATTGACAATAGAGCTAAGTGATGCACTACAGTTATATAGAAGACATTAATAGCCACAAAAAGTCCACGATACCTAATCCCTATGGGACTAGTGATACATAATTTGCCAGTCAAATGATCTGTACATTGTATTTAATACTTTATACAATTATTAATGTCCTGTGAAAAATACAAAAACCGCGCCGATGGGAACTGTTGCTTGACTATGAATCCAAAATTTAAAGCTGCAATACAATGCAGGTACTTCTACATCTTATGTAAATAAAACCTCATTTTACGTATTTTGTTCTATGATTTCTGGACTTTTAGAATATTCCTACACATGTGTACTGCATAACTGAGATGATGTATCACGTTGTAAAACTTCTACATTTATCTCTTATTTACACGGTTCTTTAATAACACCGTTAAGTGTACTTTGAACATCCCTTTGATATTCGTGGAGCCGGCTTATGATTTATTATTCAACAAGTCGACGAAATGTTCAATTTCTATCCTCGCAGCTTTGTTTTCGCGTTTCCAATGGGCTGTGCTAACTGGCGCTACTGAAACATTCATCCGCGTCTTAGAAGGTAGATCGTTTTAAGGTCGCCTTCATTTCTCAATGGGTTGACCTACATTTTTTCAATAACGTGTAACAAAGGGCGTGAAGACGAGCTACTTGTCAGTGAAGCGAGATTAGTCTGTAATAGTGCGCTGACAAAAACAGCATCAATTAACTTTTTTCGTTGGAGAATGTAGCGAGTATTTCCAATTGCTCGGGGCATCGCGTCCCGTTGGAGGGAACATCTTTAGTCGTGCGATTTGCTCCCGATACGATTGAGATCGATTCTCTTTGCTCGTTTTATACCGATTTAAATTGTATCCACGCTGCAGGCGATTAAGGCTTCCGCTCTTATACTCGGACTGTGAATGAACAAATTGGAAACAGTTCGAAAATTATTTGATTTAATATTTTCTTATTTCTCGGTAATAAATACTAGATTGAAAATAAGAAAGTGGTTTTACTACTACCATCTTCGTCATACTTTTTTAATGTAAAAACCATTAGTTATTTACGTGGTGTTACTAAGAAAACGGAAGCATGTTATCTGCAACCTTAGGGTTGTATTTTTTAACCACATTTCAATTAGCACCAAATAGAGCGATAAATTCAGGAAGCTTTCGGCACTCTGCTAAAGTGAGCGGTAAAATGACGCACGTGTGGTTAAGAAATTAGACGGGATTGACAGATGCTTTAAAAAAATTATTTTTTGAAACTTGAATTTCATGGCTATACTACTACTAGTACTATAATACAATCGGAAACCAGTAAGAATCCAGTCACGTGAGTGACATACCAAATAACTGAGAACCACTTGACAACTATCAGCTAATCTATTCTAAAATCTGATTTTGGCCAATAATAACACCATTTGTATTAATTTTACTTGATAGGTTAAGGATAATTATTGTTCAGCCACATATTTGATACTTAGATAGGTAGAATATCGGAGATGGCCATTCGATATAAACTACACACAATAAAAAACATAATTGCCACTTACGATCTATAAGACATCATTAGATATACATATATCATTAGCGACCATGCAAGTACATAAATAAAAATCTTAATTATACGTTTGATTTATCCATCAAATGCATTATCTTAGCGCTCACACAATGAACAATGTAGTTTACAATTCCTCCGGCAGATGTTTAGGAAGAATCAACAGTTAACGGCTTCGTAAAAAACGAATGTAAACAGTCACCGCTCAAGTTTTACAGTCACTCCCTTTTTTTTCAACAAATAATGCACGGTGAACTTTTCTTAATAAATCTACAGTTTTTACAAGGCATTTCAAATTGTATTAATGGAAAAGCAAAAAGGTCAATCATCAATCTATATAATACACTTTAATGATAATAGAAGAATTATATTTATAATCTGTTATAGATCCGAAAGTTACGTTTTTAAACACTCACATTGCCAGAGGCTAGCAAATATGTTGCCTGCCTTTTTCGTATGTTAATTTTGACTGTGGGTATACAAAACGTATATAAAGTATATAAATTACATATCTAATTTAGTACGTTATCAGGCCGAATATCTTCACCATACTAATCTTATAAAGAACTTTAGGAATAATTTCATTTCGGATACCCGCATTGGGTATGTTTGACAGGGCTAATTTTGTTTATTATACAAAAGTAGCAAATCTTACAAGTTATTGTCTATAGCCGCCCGGGTTCAGGAATTTATTCTGTACTGTAAATAACTTTTCAAAACGCGAACTAAATACTATTTATGAACGAAATTTCCTGCTTACAACAAAATAAGTTCAACAATATCCATCTATTTTGAAGCTCTACATGAGGACATGTATTATAAAATAAATCAGTATCCCTACAACCTTATTAGGTCTAGGGCTCAGATTTCTGTATCTGTTTCATGATATCTATCAATCTAATAGGTCTAATAGATCAGCCTCCTCTGTGTCCACGCCGTCGACATTTTGGGTCTAAGGCAATCTGTTTGCTCACGATGTTTTCCTTCACCGTTCGAGCGAATGTTAAATGCGCACATATAAATAAAGTTCATCGGTGCACGGGGATCGAATCTGAAGCCAACTTTGCTCTTAAAACATGTATTAAATGATATTATTCAAATTAATCTCATACATAAACGTTCTGGAATGCAATGATCTTGTATTCTATATGGTTTCTATATCAGCAACTATTCTTACGAAATTCTGCAACTTATTTTATTATATAAAAGACAATTTTTAAAGGTTGATTAAAGCCTCCACGTAAAGCCGATGTATCGTGAATGGCTTGAGACCCTTTTTTTCCATTTTAAAAATATATTTTTATAATAATCTCTTTTAGCCTTTATTAGCCGTATCCTATGGCGTAGATACTACTCTCTCTACTCCCCAAACACTTTATTGATTATGGTTGAGATGTGAATGTCAACCTGTTTTCGGAGAATTGTTGTGTAAAGAAGTATTTTTAGTAATATTTTTGCGCGAAATTTTGCGTATATAGTAGTTATACGCAACAAGAATTGTAGCGAAAAATATTTTGCTTTGGCATTCGTCTTGATATTTCACACATTGTATCTAATATGAATGTGATTAATATTTTCAGATTCGTATTGAAACTTTCCTCCACTTAGAGATGAAAGGACCGATGAGTGAAACACTCGCTTGGAGCCGCAAATGAAATACTTTCACTGTAATAAATCATATCATTCTGTTGCCATGTTAATCAATGGTTATTATTTAGGTTTACGCAATTGCTTCATACACATACATATAAGTTTCTTAGTTAAGGAGTTTCGTTTACCAAATCGAAAAAGTGTTTTCGTTTATTATTTGTTCGCAAAGAAAATATTTCGATCAGTCGTTAAGATGGGTGTGGTGCCCTAAATAAAGTCATATGGAGACAATAAAAGTTTCGATATTTACTAGCAGTTCGATGTAAACAGCACGATGCGAAGGTCGTCGGGTACTGAATTAATGAAGAGCTCACAGCTATTAATTGCGGTACTACGTAATGAATACACAAGATAATATCCTTAGCAAAATGCGTCATAGAACAAATTAACAATCTTCATTATTAATTATTATGAAAGCTTCTTTTTATTTTCAACATTGTCTCCAAGTAAAATGATCTGATATTTGTCACTTAAAATCCAATCAAAATTGTGAATGTTGCCATAATTTTATGCCAGTATTTGATTGAATATGTTTTGTACTTTTTGGTTGTAAAGTTACTAATTATTTTGTAGCGTGTATATTATCACATAATATCCATGATATAACATCGATTGCTTTACAATAAAATATATGAGCCAGCCCACTCAAGATATAAATCTAACAATAGCGGGCTGAAACGTTTGTAATTTGTTGATATTTGCGGGAGTGTAGCCAATTGGTTCCCATCAAACGTATCACATATGTAGATGTGATTCTATTTAATAATAGCAGTATTTCCAATAAAGAAGGAAACTTATATTAATATAGTATCAAATATTTAATTAATTAAACAAATAAAATGTTTTTAAAGAATTACGCAATTTAATAAGTATAATAGTCTAATCTTTGTATAATTCTATTGGTTTGAATGTTTTTATATAGACAATTAATACGTAATATAATTTACACCTGAAAACTAACTAACTAACGATGAATAATAATTAACAGTTTTATTAAAATTAAATAATATGTGCTTATGTTGAAATATGTGTTTTTTTTACTAAATAATTTTAAATTCTCTTGTTACAGGTAATGATGCTTTTTATTACGAAGAGCGCGTAAGTGACAACACTGAATTTATTCATTCCCAATAGGCATATACAATGGAATACTAAAACGTAACTTAAATCCCAAGACGATTACAGTCTTAAGAACAAAATGGGTTGAACGACTCATGGGAGTAGATTTTTATTTTGATATCTTTTATATATATACGATTGTTCTAAGAATTAACTGTATAGATAAGGATTTGACTTAAGTACCGGCCGCGCACTCGGGGTTCTCGAAAAAGACTTTCTTTATAATTCATGATAATTTTGACATAATAAATATAAAATATCTATACTTCATACTATCATATAAAGTCTTCAGCGGAACCGTGCGAGACGTACCAAAATTATGAAATAATATTCCGCTGACACTAAAACCGTAAATAAGTCTTGGCTTCAGACTGCCCTCTTTTATTTTATAGACAAGTAACCTTCTGTGTCTGACACATGTCATACATATTTGAGTCTAAGACATGTGAGTTTCCTTACGATGTTTGTCTTCTTCATAGGCATAGTGCTAATGGCACATGGAATAAAAGTTCCATTGGTGCACAGCCGAACCAATCCGAACTCCTCAGTGATGCTGGTCACTGCTTGACTGCTATTATTAAACGATCAAATAAAATGAAAATACAAAATGATTATAGAAAAGTAGATTATAATAATTCATAATGGCAGTATATTTTATCAACGTATAAAGACATATAAAAACGCTATATCATTTTTGTATGACTCCCTAGAGGGTTGGTTACATCCTTCGGCCCTCTATTCATTCGCCAGCGGCCCACAGCTATGTATTTTTTATTGCGCTTTCGTAACTCTCTTAGAAGTTGTCTAGCTATGTCCATGTCATAATCCCCTCGTTTATTTCACCACGGGAGACCTTATTAAAAACGGAATTACAAATTTAGAAAATAGATACTTAATTTCACGTAAGTACAACTTATGTATATATTTAGATAGTTATTTAATAATACAGTAATGTTTATATTGTTTTGTATACATTACTATTATATAATGGATTTTACAATTTGGGTAGATTGCTACACAACTTTTTCTACAGATAAAACGACTTAGTTTTAATACAGTATTTCAGTTCATGATAAATATATAATAATAAAATTATAAATTAATATAATTGATTAGATTTTTATGTACCTATTCTTGCAACGAATATACATTTTTTGTCACTTATGTATGTATGCACTAAAGTATTCTTTATATATTTAAATCTATTAGAAGTTCTTGGTTCGGTAGGAACAAACATTTTTTTGGAAACAAAGAAGAAATTGGTTTAGTCTCTGGTTAAGACAAACAACTAAGGTAACAGGCAAAAACTCATCCTTCGACACTCTGTTACCAACGGACCTAAGCTATTTAGGATATGAACCACGCAGGGACCCGGTTCTCCTTGGTTTAAAGAGTGAGTATGACTATCTGCTCCCAATTAACTATAGATAATAGACTCGTATCCGTCGGACGTTGACAACCGCAGTGCATAGAGTACCTAGCCTTATGGTTGGACATCGGATATCTAACATATTGTGGACGGAAGTCGCGTAGTATTCGGTTTCACTTACAGTAACTATGGATGGAGTGTGGTCTCGATTTCACCCGGTGGATTGAATTGCGTCGTGTCGGTTTTGTAAGCTCGCTGATTGGGTTTCGGATTGAAATCCTTACTTAGTACAGTGTGTACGCTAAACCCACAACCAAAGAGCTGGCGAAATTTGGAAATGAACTTTTCACGGTTGGTTCAGCTTAATAATTAACAGGAACTCAAATAAAGTCAGAAATTACATATACCGTTTCGGTTTTCGTATAACATACCTACATATATTTATAAAGAAAGTTTTACATGTTTCTTATCGTCTTTATTATTAATTTATATAAAAATAAAATAACTTATACGCATCAGATATTGGACATTACATAAACTTTTGTACTGTGTCTTTAATAAAATAAATCGAATTCCCATTAGCAACTTTTGTTATAATGTTAATAATAAATCATACTGAGTCGTTCACATAATTGTATCTTATAACCTATTTTATCAACTAGTGGCTGTCAATAATTGTTGTCGAGATTATTATGAACTAGTTGAAGCTTACACAACTCCGTTGTTCCCACGACATTGAATAAAATTACTGTTATTTTGACATCCATTGTACATAATGTGTGCTGCACTGGTGTGTATACACGCTTTATGATTTTTGCTACATTTATTTGCTATGATTATGGTTTCTACGACTACACCTATATTATTCGTAGAAATCATTCACATAGCTCATAGCATATACATATTATCTGTTTATACTCTTACCTCGTAGTACTACCCATTACATTTTACTGGCTTGAAACATATTAAATAGGTACGTTTATAATATACGGGAGTCCTGTACAGTGCCAATTCTCAACTCCGTACTTTTTGTACCGTACTTATTGTTTTGTATAAATCTGTAAAGTGTATATGGATCTAAATAAATTCTACGTTTATTTTTTCAAATTTCGAACGAAATTAGACGTACGTTTTGCTTTTGAAACGCAAAAGTTTCACTATAGCTTTCCATTTCGTATTCGGTTATTAGTCACAAACAATATAAAGTAATCTTCTAGATCTGGGTCGTAACAATTAAATGTCCGACTCGATTTTCGTGAAACAACTTAATCTAAATTTTCAAGTTTTATTTTGACGTTCGGACATTGCATTGTACTCGGTCCGGCACTGATTACATCGCCAAAGGCCGGCTATTGTTTTAATGTTGCACGCAATCCCATGTCGTCCGACTTTTTGCGACTTAAGATTTATCTCGGTCATATTATTTAATACTCAAATTTATTCGAATATTCAGTATTTGATATGTAAAAATGTACATAAAACATGTAGCTTAAAATAAACATAGAAATATTTATATATAGGAACTAATTAAGTGAGGGCCTTTTCTGCAATAATTAATAACTTTACTAAATATGACAATTAAGTCGGCCCGATATTAGGTGTACGACAATTATCTATATTATACTTAATACTATTTGACCGGCCCGATGGGAGATATCCGGCCGAAGCTTCTGGTATATGTTGTCTCGTTGTATTACGGTGTTGCGTCAGAGGGGTACCGGTATTAGTTGCGGGGTTAAGGGAGTGCAATGGAAATGTAACAAACTTAGGTTAAGTATAAAAGTACCTGTTCATATGGGCTTAGATATTGAGAAAAACAATGTGTGCATAAGCCACACCTTTTCCCGCCTTCCTTTATTTTCGACTATTCCAAATTTTATTTAAAATTCCCTTACATGATGATTTTTAATTTGTTACTTGATCAACACAATGAATTGCACATTGTTACACACAATATGAGCTGAAGACAGGTTATATAATGGCACCTACGTGATTGATTGCTGTTCGTACTTTATATTGGCCTTCAAATAGACCATACAAAGTAGGCTGTTAAGGATGCATTGAATATTTCCAATGAATGAATAAGATAAGATAATTAAATATACTTTATTCATATCAAATAATATTTAAAGAGATTTACGCGTATTTTTATATTTATAAGCAATGTAAGCAGTGTTAATTACATACATTGCATGGAAATAATAGTAGCAATGCTTTAAAATAATAAAATATTGTGTGCTAAAAATAAATAGAAACTTTTTAGAATATTTATTTGAGCTTCACATTGTATATTTTGGCAGATCCGACATTGTCGCTGCGGGCTATACGTGGTCATATATATAACACATGAAATAGTAGTAATTATTATTATTTATGACATATATTGTCCCAATTATACGACCGTAGCCATATTCCGCCCAGAGCACTGTTAGTATAATGTACTTGCTCACATTATGTTCCATATTTGAAGTAGACCGGATAAACAAGCCAACTGTGCGATAATAGGGAATAAAAAATTCATAGCGCTAACGAATATTCGCTAACGGTGCATTACGTTCTAAGACTAAATAGATTGTGGTCCGGATGTGACGTGTGACATAAAATATTGACAGACATTAATACTGTCGAGACCATAGTCAGAGATTTGTCAGATCTCTCTTTAGTATTCAACATGTAAGCTAAAGAGCTGTTTTAATGAATAATAAACAAATCGCAGTTATACACTTTAATTTAATCAAACATGAACAGTATATTTTCAATTGTATATATTCATTTGTTTAGTATCTGGAAAAACACAAACGTTGATCTGTTAATGCCAGTATTTAATTAGTTAATATTATCAGATCAATAAAATACTGAATAGATATATTGTAGCGTGCCGAGTGCTTTTATTCGCCTGCGCACGCGTCGTGGTCATTCGATCATTATTTGCATTCACCGGCGCGCGACCACAGGAAGCGGGGTCCGTACAAACTGCTCGCTTCCGGAACACCTTTGGTTGTATCGTTACAGTTAAATTTTATTATACATTATGACGATATTTGGGTGTCAGAAATGTTTTTACATTTCTCTTAAAAAAATATTGTTCGGCGTTTAACGATATTGTTACGCAAATGTTTTGTCTGCATTTATATGCCCGGAGTTGGTAAATAATTATAAGTTTACAATAATACATAGCTTCAATCCGGTAAAATAGTGATTACTTTAAATATAATTCCCTATTTAGTAAAAATATATCTGTAAATAACTTAAATCGTATTCCTATTTAAAACATTTAGAGCAGATACTAGTAAATTGTTCATACTTGAGACGCTACGTTCGCCAGTTTACCTTTTATTTATATCTCGAAATTGTAATAGTTTGGTAAAGACATTAAACAGAAACTCCAGTTCCTACCTTGTTATTTATTAACTGTTTTTATCTGATGAAGTGTTGAGGATTTTATTAAGTCAAAAATTATACACGTACATCAACTGTACACGTTAAATCCGGAAAGTGGACAATATCTCTGAATAATTTAATTTCCATTCGTGTTCGTTGATCCGCTTAAGCAGCAAATGACAAATGAGCATACTGAATTATATCGGTATTATAAAATCTGTGCCCTTCCATATGTTTTATATTACAGGAATAATTTGTATTAAATATGTATGTCCATGTATGCTCCTGAAAATTTTAGTACTAAACAGCAATGTAGTGAGTAAAAATTAAACAATACAGAACTTACTAAACCAGTAATACGTCTCGACTTAATTAGTTTCAAAGCATATCCTTTGTTCTTCCCAGCTGTTCCAACAAGTTATTTCGAAATTCAAAACACGTATATGGCATAAGTAGGAAAGTGGAAGTAGAACATAAACTAGTCCTCGGTTAAGCCGCGTATACAATCGCTGCGGTCGCCTGTTGCGTAAGATGACATCCGAGCCACAGATTAGCATAACGCTAGTGATGTGCATGTGTATATAGACTATGCACTTTGTCATCACACTACAATAATAAAACGTTATTTATATAGAATGCAAATAAAACAATATATACTTAATGTATAACGCGTTAATTCTACAACCACCAATTAGTGTTTTCAGTAACCCAAATTACAGATCGATTTTATTAAAAAATGAATAATAGTGTCAATTGTCGAAGCAAATTATTTGTTTTTACATAATAGCTATTAATCCTTTGTCGTCCTATGCTTATAGAATACAATTGAATCCCCAAAGTCCGAACACGTGTCGGAAATCGGAATCAATGTTTCCTTTTATATCGAAGCACTTTATAATTCTATCACCTTCCTTATGGTACATGACTAGCGTATTAGGCTTTGACGCAACATGACAGGCGTGATTCACTGGTCTGTCATGGTGCTGTACTGTGCCTTACATTAATTTAGGGTTAATCTTTGACTGAAATAAATAATATGTACATTATTTATCAAATAAGTTATCTATATAAATAAAAATGATTAAAAAAATGCTGTTCGTTTGTCTCGCTAAAACTCGAGAACGAATTGACCGATTTGGCTAATTATGATCTTAATATATTTGTTATACCTGAACTTATAAGGTTATAAGGAAGGTTTAAACAGTGAAACCATAGTTAATGAATGAAAAAAAACTCTAAAAATTACAATTGAATTTTCCTATAAAATTAGGTTCCTGGCTGCAATATATTTAACACCTTTTGTCATTTTAGACGTAATTGTCTCTTAGTATTCATAAATGTGTGTTATATATGTGGGTGATATGAAGTGCATCGGGTCATCTATTCGTTTATATATTTATGTTTTTATCACAATCTATGCTAAAGCGCTTTACCCATAAGCTTATGAATCTATTTGCATATATCTTAAATTACCTTTTGCCAATTACCGTAATAATATCTGAAATAGATTTTAAATTCATATTGAGCTGTTCGGTATCAAAGTAAGAATGAAATTCGTCAGGGAGTTTGTTTGTATTTCAACGTGGATATAAATAATCTTTATCGATTTATCAAAGGTATTTTTAGAAATTTCCATCTATGATATAATTTTCTAGAAAATTGACTACGAAACGGGAAGTCGTAACTGTCTTATGCCGTGTCATATTTTCTTATTGAAGTTCTAGTAATCGATCTTATTTACGTATAACATGAAGTATTTTAATACGCAGTACATATGTCTGGGTCGTTTTTTTTAATAAGAATTCCTTGCCAATTGATATCATACGAGCTCAGTCTTTAATTTTTTTTTCGATCATTTTTTTTCTGCCTCGTAATTAGCTACTACTTATATATTATATTAATTGTGTCTCAAGAAACCGTGGACAAGCTTTTACATATTATTATTTATATTCTTTCTTTAGATTTTATTTTGTTTGATTTCAACATTTTAAGTAACATGTTATTTTGAATAACTTTTTGTTAATCACTTGTATAAGTATTTCTGTAGGTCTTTCTTTTTTTATTTTACCATATTTAACCCAAATAGGAAGAATGCAATTGTTATGTAACCTGTTTTTTTTGCTTTTTATATGTATGACTTTGTATATTATGGTATCGACGTGTAAATAAATAAATAAAAGAAGACTAGGTGACACATGTTCTTAGTTCTTAGTAATGGTCTTTCTGAATAATGATTGCCGTATATCAGAAAGGTTTTAATAAACGAGAGAAATTAGAAAAAATACAATGCCGAGTTCCGACCACACAAGCTCATTACACAATTGACTCCAGTCATACTTGTATTTAGTACAACTAACGCAGATTAAGAAATGATTTTATATTTGGTTTGAAGTTGCATGGAGTGTTTCATAAATAACAATCTAAAAATTACGTTCGCGAAGACAGAATTATAGCTAAGATGATTATAAACCAGTTTAATACAACTAATGCCTGCCCAATTTTATTTTAGGGATTTTGACGCAATCTTATTGATATTCTGGCAGGTATTCAGACGATAACGATAGTATCGTTGAGAATCTACGAATTGTATGTCATTATAAAATTGGTTAATATGAGACGCGAGCCAGAAAATGTTGACCTGAATTATCTTTAGAATCAAAACATGAAATTACAGAGTACACTAAAAATGCTAAAGGTTATTAAAATATGTAATATATGTGATATGCATTTCTTATATACACAATATATAATTAACAACAAAATATATGTAAATATTTTTGATTAACGAGTTAAATACCTTCCTACGACTATGCCATATAAATATTATAATTTTTCAATTCGAACCCGTCTAAATTTACTTCTAATAAATGATTTTTGTTTGTTTGTTAAATAAACAATTCAGCTTTATACTAGTACAGATAGAGAGCTTCAAATACTCTTATAACACTATAAATTAGTAAATTTAAGTAGATATGAAAACTTCAGCACGTTTCTTTTTGTATCCGTTAAAAAATATTTTCCGTGATAAAAATAGACTTGATTATAAGCTCTCAAACTCGTAACAAAATTGCATCTTACTTTTTTCTTCCGAATCGTATTATAAATGCTCTCTCAATAGTAGAATACAGATGTTTTATCGTGTAGCCATAGAGGTGGTTTCGACAACTCAGAATAAGTAACTTATAAAGAAGGCAGCGTAAATAAGATTAACCGTTAGCTAAAAGGCTAAACTAATAATTACGTTCTCTTTACTATATATTTTACCCTACCGAGAAATAATGATATTCTTGAAGCGTTAAACATGATTACCACACACAGATTATAAGGTTTCAATTCAGTCTGACCGTCATTAACTGTAAAATTGTCTATGCCTCAATATTTCAACTGTATCTGTAATGAACTAATCTATTTTATCATACAAACTGACATTGAGGTATTTGAGATGAACAAATAATAATAATATAATGTATATATAAATATCATTTTTTTTTTAATCCATCCAACTTGATTTAACTATGAAGTTTATGCGCACATTCAATTTTAGTATACATTAATAAAGAAAATGCTCGAAAGAAAATTGAAACTTTTTTATCCCAACATTGGGAAATCCTTTGAAAGATTGATGGAAATATCTATAGGAATACTTGTCTCTCACTTACCATATTTCCTTTTTTCTTGAGTCTAATATTAATTTTGACCACATATGTTCCCAAGAGTTTGTACTTCTGTTATATAATCCATATTAATTTTTTCACATATATGAAGTGTCAATAATTTATAAAATATTGTTATAAATTTTCAATATTTACCATTTATCTCTAGTCTTAATTAGAAAACAAAGGATACTAGAGTATTCGGGATTGATTCTTATGCTATTTATGCAGTTTTCGTAATATCAAATATGGCAAAAAATCTATACCAAAGAGAGTGCTACGAAATGTGCTGTTCTGTTTAAGAGCTTGGAAACAACTGGTAAATTACATAAGCCACATGACAACTATTACCGAATTAAAGTAATGATTACAAATAGTAATTATAACAATAAATATTTTAATTGCTCTGTACTGTAATGGCACTTATATTTCTTCACAAAAATTACATAGACTTAAGGCTTTATTCACTATTTACGCATACTATATTATATAGACTTAAATTAAATATTTAAAATTCATCCTATTATTTACTTAATATTTCTTAGGCTTTGATATACCTTTCCATATACATATTGGTAATACCTTTCTATATCATATTATGCAAGTATGATGACGGTCGTGTTTCACTCATTGAACACGTAATGTGAATGACACGTGCTTTCAGTTCATTGAACCTTTATTTTCATATTAATATGGTTATTAAGCACTAATTACTTGCCTATATTTTTGTTGTATAAAAACTGTTATATTTTTAGCAATTATATTCGCGAATATTTCTTAAAATATACAATTATTGTATAATTTGTTATCTAGTCCTGAATACTTTGTTACATATTAAACCTAAAAATATAATTATAAGTAGAATGTTTAAAGAAATAATTATATTTTTAAACCTATAAATAACACTTATAAACGACCTGATTCGGCTTTGCACTGCTGGTTAGGTTTTTATTAATTAATTATGAGCATTAATTACTTAATTACTCAGAGATAATGTACGTCTAGTTAACTATAACGTGAAATTAATTTTTGATATCGATCTACTGTTTTAGTGTTCTTTACAAAATTACAAAGCGTTTTAATAAGATTAATATAGAAGCTAGATAAAATTATACACTATATACTTAAAATAAAAGAGGTCAGAGTGTTTTAATCAGAGGTGAGGATCAGAATAAACCTAGGTTAACAATCCCGGCGTTCACGTACAAACCTTTGTAGACGCACGCACGGATTACTCTATTTGTATGTATATAGTGATCCCGTTAGCGGTGTAAAGTTTAGTTGGGAAGGCTTGGGATAAAGCACTTTATCTACATTATGTTCGTAGCTCCATTATAGAGGCAGAGATTTGTTCTACCACTGTAACATTCGCTCGTTTAATATTATTGTTAGAACGACAATATTTTAAAACGTAAATATAAAAGTGCCCCGGCCATACGATAGGCAATACTTCTATTTTGTAAACTTCCAATGGTGCGTAATTATGAAGAGGAAAATAAATTTATTATTAATATTGTTAAGAAGTCGCAAATGTGCGCGAAGCTGTTTGAACGAAAAAAAACTTGCGATGTTTTATAGTAGTATTTAAGAGCGCAACTCACATCCAACTGTCCGGCAATGGATTTTTCTGTGCGCAAATAAAACTTACGTATACGATAATATAATAAATCAGATGGCTGACATAGGCAAGTGAAGGTGACTGATTCTCAGAAAGCCAAACAAACGTATACCATTACAAATATATACGTACGCTTTGACAAAATAGGTTTGTAATTACTTTGGCTGAGTAGGTAATATTGATTTCGTAATCAAAGTTCGCCGTAAATGGCAATTGCGACCATGTCAGTGGTCAGCGACATGCCGATGACATGTTTTCGATAGGATCCACCCGCGTTGCAGTTTTGTGCAATGCTCACTGATTTATTTGCGTGTCTGTATTCCTAGCGAATGAAAAATGCTTTGAAATGCCCTTTGTAAATGGTATGTGGTTTTTTGTTTAAACAATTCTAATATTTTAGTTCAGGTTCGGAGTTTTAATGAAATTTCGAATTAAATAAGTGCAAAATTGATATTCAAAGTCGTATGAAATTCGATACGGGAGGGTGGAGGACATCACTATGATTAATATATCACTCGCGACCGGGCAGGCCCCTTCCACCCCGTTTTTGCGTATCACCACTAAAGTAAAAAGGGCTGGATTTCAATAGAAAACCGGCATGGAACATTTATCATGACAGTAATGAATTATCGGAAATTTTCCAATAAGCTTTTAGTCGATTTGTCTGTTACGAATGCGCGGTACAAATATATTAGAATTATTTATATTTTTTTTTGTAAAAGAAAGATATATACACAATACAATTAAACCTACAAAGGGCTAGGATAAAAAAGGCAAATATTAAAATGAATTTAAAGCGTTTTATGTGAACGTGCTAATTAAAATTCAAACTTCAAAAATAATTTATTCATGTTGGTAACATAATGTACACTTATGAACGTCAAAAAAGAACATTGAAAGCTTCTTATTTAACATTTACTGCCAGTTCTCAAATCAAGTGCGTAGGACGGAAGAGAAGATCTGGCAATAAACTATCCGCCACTCTTTTTAATCGCCAAGTTTTTTTCTTACACAACGTTTGTAAGGAGCTGCAACCATTACACCCTGTTCCATATGACATCTCAAATATAACGTAGACTAAAAATAGTACTAATAAAATAGCCTGTTAATCTTTAATTTTTATAATAAGGCCGCAAAGGTTTTGTATTTATCATCTCAACATCGATATTACATAGTCGTTGAATTTTTTGAGTACCCTCTAGTGTTATTAACAGATTCAAAGGTTTCAGATAAAACGATCTTCACCTTCGCAGAGTCGGTGCGACTCGAAGAAATTACTTATCTCTCAAAGTCGAGCCTTAATGAGGGAACGCGAAACTTTTGACCTTCTTATGTTTGCGTGGGCTTTCACGTGCGGAGTAATGAGTGGTTACAAACACCCTCAACCACTGTAATTTATTATGTGATAAATACGTCGTGCCTTTCATACACGGTCCTAATTAGTGTATTGCAGTCTTAAGCTTATATAGGAAGAGTTGTATGAAGTATAACATTTGATAATTTTTAAAGGCATTCCTTTCATTACGGTTCATTAATTGGTCTAACATTTCTGCGCTCTGCCAACACATCCATTTCTTTCGTATATAACTTAAGTACACATTTATGTCGATGTCTTTACTCGTAGCTAGTTTTAATTCACAAACATGATACCTATATCTGAATGTCTATTATATAAAAATTCCGCTTTGAATTTCAAAGGTGTGAATACATTAAAAATTCCTAACATCTCCATTCTAACGAACGCCTTTGCTTGAGGTTGTTGTAAAAAGTATGTTCTTATATTGTGATGTCATCTCATCCGTCCTCGACAAAGCGAGGCAGGTCAAAGAGCAGGGCGCAGGTTGAGGGGGCTCACATTGTTAACACACGACCCTTACTCAAGAACCTCTAATGATATGTTAGAATAGGCAACTTCCAGGTACGTATAGACTTTTAAAACAAGTGAAATATCAACGCCTCATGATATATCCTTTGAATAAACATGTTTCTTAAAGGGACAAAGATGTTAAAAAATACCCGTATTTTAGGTAGGGTAAGTAAGTTAGCGAGGACAACCTATTTTTCACTTTATCAAAGGAAGTCGCCCTTCCTTCCGACCCAAATGCTAAAAAATATACCGTAAAGTATTCATACATCAATATTTGATTTAGGCACATTCAAATCTAGTTAGCGATAACGAGAAATAGAGCGCTTGAGAAATTCCGTATTAATTATCGTCAAATGAACATTTCTGAGCCGCAAACGCCTCGTCAAGTGTATCCTTTCTCGAGTCTAGTTTCAATTCAAAGTTGGTCGGAGGCGGTGCTAAAGTAGTGTTCTTACGAAGGCTCAACTCCTGAAAGCGGAGACGGATCTTGACTCGACGAAATTAATCCATCGTAGCTCTCAATAGGAACGGAAATGTATTAAGGTTGTACTTAAAACGCGGTGTACTTTACCGTAATGAAGCTATAGTCTGATCTCGTTTGACACTGAAATATGCTACACTTAAAGGGGTACAATTTGTATTGACTTTGTATATTGTCTCGTTAAAACAAGGTTGTGTTTATATTGCAAACAATTAAAACATAAGAGTTATATTTATATGGTATGTATAAATGTAGGAGAAGGAGAATCACTGAATCTGTGCAGCAGGATGACCTCCAATAGGCAACGATGGCGGAACGTCGTGAAGCGCATCACATCTGCGCCTTCTATTACCACAAAGCCATCACGACCGCTCTGTCAAGAGTGTAACGGATAAGAAGAAGAATGTATAAATGATAGGTCCTTTCACGCTTCACTTCTGTAATAAAATAAGATGGTATTAATGGTTTTGGTATAAGTATATTAATTTCTCAAACCACGGGGAGTAGTTTCAAAGTTGCGCCAATAACTTCGAAAGGATTTCGAGACGGCACAACAGTCAAATAAGTTTCTTGATTGAAATTTAGCGCAGTGCTATGTGGGGTGGTGGGGTGCCGTGGCTATAACTCAATTTAAATTATTATTGACTACTCCATGCCATACTTTGGTTTATCACTCTCTGCTGTTTGTTGTTTAACCAAAATTCAGCTTTTTTTTATACAATTAAATATATCTAATAGAAGAACCTACTTGACTTAACGTCCTATAACATAGTGAGTCTCCATCGTCTACGGTTTTGAGTCTTGTATTTCATATTAGTCTTTCCGGCTCTCTTTACCTCATCTGCAACTGTACGGCGCCAGGTTTTTGGACAACCAAGCTTCGGCTTTCCTTGCAGTCGCCAATCAAGCTAAAATTCGAATGTGCTAATAGTATTATAAACTAAAAAAATACATATTAACTGGAGTTTATAGTATACAATTCTTATACATCCAAAAAAATAATACGGTATAAAAAGGTTAACCCTGAAAATGATATCAAGAGTCATTATCCATATTTTATTAGTTTAAAATGAAGTTGAGTTCGATGAAAACGTTGATTACAAGATGCTTTTAAGCGGTAAAATTATCTCTTGTTCGAATCACTAAGACTTTCCTCTAAGGGTTGTAAGCTGTGTAATGACACTTGCACTAAGCTCAACTCAGACTCATCGGCGCCTTAAAGGGCGACAACCTGTAGTCATTCAGCTATAAGTATCTAGGAGAATTGTTTAATAGTTACACAAAGAGAAGTTCTTTCGGAGAAATATTTTAACAGCATAAATAAGGCAAAATGTAAAAATTAACTTTTCAAAGATGTATGCCTATCAACAGTTAACTAAAAACGTGTATATATTTATATACCAACAAAGTTGTATAAAGGAACAATATGTTGATTACAGTTCGCTTCATCAGTTCTACGGAAAAATCACTAAAAAGTTTCAAATAATGTCGAAGTGTTTGAAATTTTAATCTTAATGATAATTAGATAAGGTGACAACATTAAAAATTACAACATAAACTTAGTCCATAAAAACTACACAATTCGGCAAACTCGCAGAATTGCTTTAAATATTTTAGTAGGCGCAATAACCGTAAGTTAAAATTTTAACTAGGAGGTTAAAAATTAACTAGCGCAAAAGCTTTTAGTACATGTGTTTGCTCTTACGTCGTTAATCCAAACTTTGTCAAACAACAAATTGCAGTTTATGACTCCGAAGCAAATATTTATAACATAACAACAGCAAAACTGTCATCAAGTATTTAAGTAATTTTCTACGTTTCCGCTCTTGTAATCAGCTAGTGCTGTGAAATTGGGTGCTTTCCCTAATTTTCGCGACACTCTATTAACCAGGCACGAGTTATTGCTCATTCTCGAGGGATCACGGACAGGGTTACCATGACAACGGGTCCATGTGTGCGTCTGCTTTTCACGTTTTATGCGGGAAACTTGTGGTCGACTTTCTTGGCCGCTTTTATGTTCAATTTATACGGGCAATTTGGTACATTCAATTTACATTGAGCATTAATTTTTTGGAGCGTTACAGAAGCTTTACAAAGGAATTTCTATTTTCTTGTAGAAATATGAGATAGCCAATCACAAAACATAGTCCAAAAATAGTTTTCAAGTCGATAAGTACAGGACAATTGTATACCTTCTGAGCTTTGCAAATCGAAGGAAGTATATAGCAAGTTATATAAATAAATGAAAAAAAATACTAATACCGTTATCAAACACAGATAACATACTAATTTCTTAGCTAATCCAAACATTTGCATTATAACAATAGGGCGCTGTAAAAATACTGTCTCATTTTTCTTCACTCCCCCTATATATACGGGTATAGAATTACAAAACATTCACCCTCGAGACCTTAGTATCGTATTGGATGAGTTTGCTTGTCGTATTGCTGCGCAGCTGACATGTCTGGTTCGGGACTTGTCATACTGATATTTATCGAATCGAATACATTATGAATGTTTTTTCTCTTTAATTAGCCATCAAAACAAGTTCTTTATCGATTAGTAGGTAGGTAGTGCGTAGGTACGTTCTGAATGTAATTACTGTGGGCGAATTCCGGGAATTCAAAAATAACATACTTTTAGCTTTGTATTCTTAGAAATATGAACGAACTCTTAAGTTACTTATCTGACGGTAAATTTCTTAGTTTTCTTAATTCGAATTAATCTATGTAAATGAATAGTCTAAACTTTTGATGGCAACATTAATAATAACCGTCGATTCATTTTCAGAATGTCTGAAATTTACCAAATATGTATTCTGTGACCATTAATACAACAGTCCTAAACAAACAGCAGGCGCGTGTGGTCATGCCGATAAGTGTTGCCCACGATATTTTCCAATTAGAACCCCCGAAGAGTGTGCAGAATACATTATTGCGAATTTTCCGCTGAAAATGCAACTCCGAGCGATGCAAAAGAATATTACATACATAAAATCAGCACGTTTCTAATTTTAAAGGCTTTTTATATGTACAAACCATGTAGTAGTAAACATATATTACTACTTAAAACCAGCTACTATAAATTATTCCTCATTTTTCAATATAATATTGTCATTTCAATGAATGTTGATTTTAATAATGAAACTTAAATGAACAAATTGAAACAACAATACTGAATAAGTCATAATATTTCAATAACGGCAAACGAGTGAGATATGGAAAGGAAATTGTGACCTTTCCAATAAAATTCCACGATGTATGAAACTCACTGGAATCGTTTATAAAGTAAGCTTCATTACTTCCGAGGCGAAGCGTACATTTTTGAATATTCCTTGTGGAAATGCGAGGTGGGGCGGTCGCTTTGCAGGTGTGACGTGAGTCAAAGGCCTGTCTACACCTTTCGGATTGTGAGGGACTGAAGCATGAATACTTTAAAACACTAGTCTACGCTGTTGGCTAAATCTATTGGTTTATAAAACTGAATTATTTTCAGTACCTATTACGTCAGTGAGAGACCTGGTATTTCAAGTGGATGCCCAACTGAGTTTTCGGGATCATAGTGGACATTTGCAAGAAAACATACGCAATAATGGGATTTTTCTTTGAAGGGCAATGATGTTCAGTAATATTAAATCAATGTCAAGCTTGTACAACGCATTGGTTAGAAGTATGCTAGAGTGTAACTCGTCTGCTTAGGCTCCGCATGAAGCTAAATACTGCTTTATGTTGAAGCGCTTACAGAATAAACTTAAACGATACCTTTTATTACAGACTGTATGGCGTCTATCCGTACTATCCTTTATCTACCCAACATTATTTGTTTTAGGTAGGGTACAATAAATTGAAACCAGACGGGACTTACATTTGGCCTATACTGAAAGTCTTATGGTGTGCAATCCAAGTGCGACGGCAAAGGCCTAGGTTATTTGCAATACCAAGGGCTTGAACCAGTCTGTTGGACAGATCCGCGTTAACAAAGTCGTTGCGCCTACTGAATGCTGTCTCCGACACTTTCGACATATTTAAGAATTCACAGTAGCGATATTGTGTATATATTTGTGTATTGTGTAGTACATATAACATTAAACATATAATGATTTTAATGTTATTTACTTTGTTATATATTTTTTTCGACAATATCGTTTTTGCATAGTTTGTAATGATTATGCACTATGTATTACTAAAAATAAAATAAAAATATTTGTATAATTCTAACTTTCATCGGTTTTATCTAAAATCTTACATAAAACCTCATACAGAATACTATCAATTCAAAATCAAATAAATAACTGTTTTTTTTTCCAAATATAAAAGGAATAAATAACCATGTTATACCAAGTTAATGACGCAGCGGATTCCTCATAGGGCGTTGCATTAAAACAACTTTCACGTCACCGCCCGCGGTGTAAATAACATTGGAAAGATATCGGTCACCCTCAACCCTGCGTTCCCAAAATGCGTATGTTACTTGGCAAATATTTTCACGTAAACTACGATTGAAATATGGTCACCCTAGTATTGCCATCTCGTAAAATGTATCTTGATTTATGTACGCTTTTGATATACGAGTGATGTGAGCCGCCTTCGGATGTTTTTTGTCTTTTAGCATAGATGCAACGAATCTAGAAACTCGTAATAATTTCATTAATTTAAGTATGTTCTTGTTTAAAAATGGAACAGTGACATGGATGGAAATAATAAAAAGTTATATATAAATATTAAAGCCAAGAAAAATATCTTTTAAATATTAAAATATGAATTCTCGGCAAGCAAAATTCAAATAATATTTTTCGCTTGTTCAAGTTCACGCTTATGAAAATTCGATTTGGAACACTGGGACAATTGTGAAAACAGCGGGAAAATTTAACTTTCCCCCAAAGACTGATATACAATAGACCGAGTTATAATGAAACACATCTAGTTTTCCCGACGAAATCCGCTAAGATTGTTTTGTTTCAACATTTTTCGTTCATTCATTTTGTATGACGTCGCTTTACATACGTATTGTTGTGATGTTTTATTCATTCATCTTTAAATGTTTCAGCATCTTGTTCTCGGGACAAATACGCCTTATATTTCTTATTTTATCGGTACAAAACAGAAAGAAACTTGTTAACATATTTCAAAGGTTTCAGTGAATTATGTATAAATAAATACTTTTATACGTTATAAAATATTGTTGTGAATAAATGACTGTAACTGTAACAAGAATAGTATTGTTGATCAATAAACTACGAGATAGTTACAGTAATAACATTTGTGGCTTTCGGCGAAGGCCGGGCGGGTGTTCGGTAGGGGGAAGGAGGGGGATCAATCCACTCACGTCAGAGCCGTTGTCACATGTCCAATCAACTGACACACTGTTCACTAGGGATCGCTGTCTGAAGTGTAGTACGTAACCAACGTACGCGTTCTTTATTTGAGAAAACTTATTTCACGGCACTTAATTTTCGGCGTACAAACCTTTTTCTGAATACAAGTTTGGATTTTGTACCAATTCGATATTGTTGATTCGGTATTTGAATTCTAATTGTAATCAAGTACGTCTGATATTTTGAGAGATCCGGTCACGAAAATAATATTCATAATATGAAACATTCCTCATCTTCGATGATACATGTTTATAATATTAGAATTTTATTTCTAGAAATATCCAATGTTTATAAAATTGAATATTTTCCCGATTTCTTTTGATGTTACATGAATCGTTGAAATCATTCAAAGAGATGACTAAGATTAAAGAGTAGCTACCGACGATCGTTATAACGAAATTAACTAAAGGAACAATGGTCCTTTGAGGACTGCGGTTTTCGAAGTATTTCAATATTGGAACTCAATTTCAGTGGTTAGTTGACCGTTTCGTCTTATCTTTGAGCCACCATTTTGAAATAAAACAAATGCTGCATAATTGTAGTCATACGTATATTTAATAATTAAGAAATTTTAACTTTATATTATAAATATTATATATGTATGTTTATGTACAATTACAATAATAGCGACTTGATGTGCTCTTTCTTGAAACAAAGAGAACATTGTTTATGAAATCTTCATGAAAGTTTGTCAGGCGTTTCTTGTTTTATATTAAATTTCATATACAACTGTATAAAATGCGGAATTAATTGTTATAGTGCATATAAACTTAGTAAAAATATTTCCATGCATTTTCTAGTTGTTTACTCTATACATTGAACGTGTCCCAACGCGCTTGGCTGACCTCGCAAACAATTAACTGGACTGGCTTACGTAGTCCAGATACAACACTACTCAACCGTTATGTAACTTTTCATTTTCGCTTTTTAAAATTCATAACTATTTTGCTTGTCTTTTAGAGCGTATTGAATATAAAACCTCATTTTGAATTCTTTTAACATTGCTGCCAACATTCAGATTGGGAATGGATGGGAACGAAGACAGGAGTTTTTTTTAATTTAGTTATGTTTAATTAATCTGAATTATATACGTCATCAGCCAGGATCGTCATTATATAAGTGCTAGTCAATGAACGTCATATGGTATGTAAGAAACTAATACATGTATAGAATAGGTTAAAACTATTACCTTCTAACAAAACATGTCTTTCCAGCCTACTGCTTTTCAATCCATTTGTTAAAACTATTGCGTTTGCAAACATATTTTTGTATCAATCTTTTTAACGTTCTATAAACGAAGTAAACCTGTACAGTTTTTAAATTGGATAGTAATCAAGTTTCACATCACTACAAACAAATATTACAAAACATAAACCAACGTAAAACTCTAGTTCAAAGAATTAATAGATCCGTATTCAATTCTCGTAGAGGGAAACGGAAAAACCAATCCATCCAATTTCTCGTTTACTTCGCTTTTGTTTAATTTTGACACGACCCTCGGTACTTTGTTGGATTCTGCACAAACATAATCTAACTTGTCTGTCGTATCTACTTGCTACGGCTTAGCGGCTTACAACTCGTTGTTGACAAAAAAAATCTTTACTTTTTCTCATACATTGCTTTGATATGTAGCCTATGTATCTCGTGCGTAAATTGCCACATTTAGAAAAATATAGCACCCTGTTGAACAAAAAGTTGTAAGAAGGTTTTTCTGAAATATTTAAACCTGATATTCGATTATTTCCATAGTTTTTGCATGGAAACTGTTATAAAATGTTAAAAAAATTAGGATACACATAAAATATATTATAATCATGGCTCATATTCAATTACATACTATTCATTCACTCACTGACACACTCACACATTTGCACTCATGCACTCAGGCGTGTTGATAACAGTTGAAAAATAAATAAAATAAGGTTTAATAATGTAATTATTTTAAGGAATTTAGAATTAAGTTTGTTTCTGGAAGAAATGGGAACCCTGACACAGGTATTTTTACTTAAAAGGGTTTCCAAATCTTATACCTAGGAATGAAAATGTACTTAAAATGAATAAACACTTTTTAGTTTTATTTATATTAAAACCTGTTCAGTGTTATGTCAAAAATGAAAATTAAATCAGTAGGTAACGTATTAATAGCTTGCCAAATTAATTAACGATCCCTTCAAGTGAAACTAAAGAGAAAAATCAATTTTAATTATCCCTTTAAACTGCAGTTCTATTATGTGTATAATGGAACACGATATGCTCGAATGACAGGTCACTTCCGGAAAACGGCGGTCAACTTTACACATTCTATTACACCCCGACATATTGGGGGCGGCTCAACCCGATGAATGACGGCTGTTTGGCTAAATTATTTCATAGATTTTTTACAAGTGAGCTGATAAAGAAAATGATTTCGATTAGACTTGCGTTTTGCCGCTCAATGTCTCGCAGTAATTTCTTACCTATTTTTCTAAAACCCAGTCCGTCTGTTACTTGCAAGGTACCCTCTATTCATCTTTTAAATTAGCTTTTACACAACTTAGTCACACACAATCTATTCAAAATACATTTTAATTAGGTTAACTTGATTCCTTTTTAATTTAAAATAGAAGCTCCACGTAGCTTCAGTTGACAGATAGACAATCTTCATATCATCTACATTCATTCATGAATATGTATTATGTATTAATTGAAGTAAATCGATAACCCTATGTAATTCAGGTCTGAGTGGACAGGCGTTAGGCGGAGACAAGTTGTCTAGATCTACTTGATTATATCGAAGCTTCCAACGTTCCGTTGAACCAATCTGAATATTCGTACTAACATGTATTAAAAGGCGATGAGTTCTCTGGGATTTGATATTACAGATTGGCTTTAGTAAAAGAGTTGCCGCATGTCGTGTACTACAAATGGAGCATTTTTACATATGACTGTTTTTTGCACAAGTATTTGGTGGATCAAACAAAACAATTTCTTAAAAGCGGTGTCTGAAAACACCCTTGCCTCGGATCATGTTCTTAGTGTTTCACCTGCACTAAGTAATGGAAATTAAGTAAAATAAAGTGCTACCCACATATATTTATTTATTTATTTATACCAGAGTGATGAGCGGTCTTTTGAGAAATAGTACAATTATAAGTGAGTGACATAACTTATTTGAAAAAGTGTTATAAGAAGAAAATATCGTCTCCTTGTTAGCAACATGCCGCAATACCATTTGATAAGATTCTTAACAAGCTGCAATACATTTACAAGTTAACAAGAGTGGCGATAAATTGCACCTCAGAGCGAGGGAGACGTCGCCCGCGCTTGATAAGAAAAATAACAGCACTATTTTTCACTTAAAAATCGGTATGATATATTGAAGAAATAGTATTATGATATAGAAAGGCCGTATTATATATTGACCTCAGTCAATGTTTTACTTTAAATAAATTTGCTATATTCTTGACATAAAAAACATATACTTCTTTTAATGATTAATGACTTAGCAATTAGATTTAACATTTTTCAAGATAAAGTATCTTTGAAATATGTTTTTCTGAAAAAATAGTTTTTAAATTAAAAATTAACGTCGATACAATTTATGTAAATTAAATTTTTATGCTACTTAATTGTCATTTCGACACAATCAACATAATCCATACATTGCTTAAATTCAATATGGATTTCAATTCTAATTCCAGGAAATTTATCTTAGCAATAAATGATGACGCAGCTTAATAACGACGCTATTAAAGTCGTATTTCCCGTACTGTATAACAAATTACTCGAAATTAAACTACACCTAAGGAGCTCTAACAACGTTATCTATATGAATCAGTAGGTGCCAAGAATATTGCTTTGGAATTAACAAAGCTTAAAAATGTTATATCATATAACAGACATAGATGACTGAATGTGCCAACAGCGAGGTTATGATGTCAAAGAAGGCAATTGATCAAGCTAATTCCCAAAGCTTTGAGAAAAATGTCACCAATTTGTCACGTCATAACGACACGCAGATACTTATCGGCCCCGTGACGTGATCTTTAAAAGTGTAATGAAGCAATATTTTATCTTTACGTCAGATTCTAGTCTATGCGAGTATTACAAAATGATATTTCCTGTGCAGTATTTTAAAAATCACTATATAGCGTTGATAGGTTAATTATTATATTATAATTAATTATAATGTAACGTACACAAGAAGAACTTTGTTCTATAGCCTGCCTTAAATAAGTTAAAAGTATGAAAATGAAATTCTGTGTTTTTTATTTTGATCTGTAAAATAATTACACGAATTCAGTAACACTATGATAGTTTCGTATCAACAATCAATTTAGGTAAATTCTGATTTCAGAATGCCATTAGAATACAAGGAGATAAGTAACTGGAGAAGAGCAAAATAAACCCTTATTATTCTGGTAATTGCAGTACGTGCTTTCTCCGTCGACCTAATCGATTTATACCTACTGAATAATCCACTAAGCTAACCTCCGAACCAAATCTTGCACAAGCAAAATTCGAGTATTAACACACAATTACGAACTCCTCTTCGCTGTATTCGATTTTGATCTATATTGTAACGTAATAAGAATGGTTCGGTATTAACTTTAGTATATATAAGAGTGTGTTTAGAAGTAGGTGGATGAAATATGAGGGCACAAAGGAAGAATCCCATTCTGTTCCTGCCTGGAGCTATGCTTTACGAACGGAAAGTATGCATTCGTTCAACGACTAACTTCGTTACTTTATTTTATTATATAAAATGCAGTTTAGTAATACTACTGTAACAACTGTAACTTATATTCATCATGCACCTGATTTTATACTACACTATTATTGTATTGTGGAATTGTATAATGAAATATTACCCAGACTAAAATTTATATCTCGACCCAGTTTTATTGCTGTAAAGGAGTCGTTTTTCATTGTTACAAACGGAAAAACGGAAAAGAAGCAAGGTCTCTTTACGACTGGCCCAATAAAGAAACAAAGGAAAGTAGTAGTGAATCGTAAAAACAACACTAATCCCAATGTGTCCCGAAAAATCCCGACTGAAAGTGCTGGCCTCGCGCTCCGCTGAAAATATTGTCCGTGTTTTGATTTATGGGCCTTAAAGCGACCCTTGTTCTACGCCTCCGGTTATTATTTTTACTCTTATGAAAACTGAGAATTTTCTCGTTTACGGTTCACTGTGTCGAATTAAATTTTCTGTGATTCACACCACGCTCGCCTAATCCCTACGTGTGAAAGAAAAAAAACACAATTCAACTTAAATGTGCCTTTTGCTTGTTATATCAGTAAAATGTTTAGTGCCACTGTAAATTAGTGTATTAGAATCCACTCAATAAATAGTATATTTTATTAAATAGTAAAATAAAGTATAAGTATAAGTCACATTTATAATTAAACACTTACGTTTCAAGCCATTTGAAAATATAGTTTTCTCAATATAAAGCCGCCACAAAACTTTGCTTTGGAATATTCTACTCTCAATCACTGGATTTTCTAGTAAAGATAAAGATTTTAATAGTTTTTTTGCAACTTATATTATTGATTTAAAGTAAAAATTTGAATTATACAACGTATGTTTTATTTGATCTTAAAATCAACGAAAAACTCACATTTATATTAAATATTAATGTTATTACTATTTGTTACGTGCTAGCTGAGTTGAAGTTTATGAATGATCCATTCCATTCCTAATTGCAGGAGCTTTGACGTTTAACAGAAAACATAATTTACTATCCTTAACCCCCTTAAGGCCTCTAACGTATAACTTAGTTTAGTTATAACCAGTCCAGAGGCAGACTACAGTTAAACAATTTGTTATATAGTAGATAAAACTACAAAATTTCAAATGTAACAAACGCTAAATGCAGCTGTAATAATTCCAAAAAATATATTTTATGAATCTACTAATTTTTCTAATTTTTTACCATAATTTTTAGTTTATTTTAAACACAGTATATAATTACGACAATAGTATATTCAAAAATTGTGGTTTGTTGGCCCATTTGCGATGATTTTATAGCTTTACATGTTTCTTCATACTATAAAACCACTTGCGTGGAAGAAAACACAATTTATAAAAAGTCTACAGCACGGCATTTTAGGCATTCTAGTTTGAAACAATAATAGAAGAATTTATGAGTTTACGTCAGCCCTAAGAAATTTCGTCGATAAGCGAGCACATTGAAGGAAATACCCTTTGATATGAAGGTAGTTTGTGGCACGACACATTGCGTGCTACATGCTGGCTATAATTGCGTTACCTTTGGTAAACAGGGACTATTAGAATTCTCCTTAATCATATTTTCATCTGTAAAGAAGCATTAAATATTTATACATTTTTGTCTCACATTAGTAAAAGTCTACAAATATAGTATTGTCTTTTACTAACATAGCTTTTACACATTTAAAGATAACACTTTTATACCCTTCATATTTTAGTCGATACCAACTTCGAGGAAATAAATACATATAATACAACTTTTTCTACAGCTGTGATACTTTTTTGACATTCAACACCTTTTGTCTTCAGTCACCGTGACTACGCACGCTGTAAAGCACGCGTCGGTTAAATTAAAAATTATGTTTAAATAATTGTAAGTTTATAATAATACAATATCAATATATGCTTCAATCAGGTAAAAAAGAGTCTACAAATAATTGTTTATCATTACATGAAAGAATAAATTTTGGACACTTATAACTTTAGCCATTGTAATCCGATTGGATCTATGGTTAATTTTAACATGTATTAAGTGATCGTTAACCATTATTTAATGACTTAGTTCAAATATACGCATTATTAAATCTGCTAGTTATTCTTCGGAATTCATTATAAAACGATTTCCCTTACCTTTAAAATAATACTATTCGAATGATGTTCGGTATTGAAAAATGTTCTTCCAGTTATAAAAAAAATATTTTAATCGGGCGTTGCATTTTCCCCGTATTTCCGTAAACGTTAATTATGCCGTCGAAAACATTTCATGTTATACCAATTGAATCGTATTGAAACAGTATCGTTTTTTTTATATTTTATCGTTTCAGGGCTGCAAATTACCGTGTATAATATGGTGCCATATGCCTATAACCGTTATCAACGTTAAGTGACTAAAAAGTGGTTAATTTCATTCCTTCTGAACATATTTGGCAAGAATGTAGTATATTTTTTATAATATAAAATTAATAAATCTATTTTGATACAATAATCTGAGACCTGCATTACGTTACATAAATGTCAGGTCATCATTTTCTTGCAGTGTTAAAATATTAACTTCCAAAATTGTAAAACAATTATTTATTCCCTTAAGAATTTATGCGACGTTTAACAAAACTAATGAAATGTTTTACGATTTAATTTAAACGTATACATTTAAAAGACATGGCGAACATGGCCTTATAATTTGTCCAAGTTATTCGTAATATACCAGAAATGATAGACTCAGAAATGTTTCACTACTTCACTATAACTTATGATGACTACTCTGTTATTATTCTTTGAATAAGTATAGCGTCATTTGTAGGCGTATATCGGTTTTGTTTGTGCTTCGTTGCTAGGTTACCGGACAGGTGTACACTGTCACACAGTGTATTGATTCTTAAATTATTAATACAAGGACGAATAGACTTTTAAAGTAATTACACATTTACTATTCCAATTGTGTAGAATATTTTATGTGGAATTGTACCTATTACATATTTTAATTACGGCAGACAATCGATGTTAGAAGGAACTTTTAGAATAATATAATTTTATAGGCGTGCCATATAATATTCTCATTAACACACAAACTATATAGTTTCCCACCCATTCAGTTTTGCTTTAGAGGCATTTTGTCTCGAGGTATTTAATGTCATTATGTATCGGCCGAAGTTAGTACGATAGTAATTGTTGGCACTAGGCACAATTTTGGCTCGCCAACAGAATTTAAATTTCAGGCTCAAATACCAAATATTTTATCCAAAGACGAAGAATATAAGAAAAATTAATGAAAAACATAAGATATATGTTACGGAGAAAAGTTGTAAATATTTTATCTTCTAACAAATTGTTGTAATCAATATATGTACAACCTAATCGGATCACGTACGTAAAAAGATCAAACTCGACGTTAAATACTAAATCGTCTATTAGATATTGTATGTTTATATTGCGGTGGTCATCGGTCATGTAATATGGGATTAGGCGCGCGATCCTTTCCGTAACTATTTCACAAGAAATGCGTATATAACTTCTGGGAATCCAATATTAGAAAACTTTTATGTATAAAAATGTACGTTTATTTACTTAATAATTTCTATTTGCGGATTCACTGTATTTGTTTTAACGTAATTTTGTTGAAGGAAGAGGTAGATGTGAACTTAACCTATGCTTCCATGGCTGAAGGTCCAATTTTCAACCAAAATAATTTTGTCGTTGAAAGGTCTTCATTCCCCAATTGTATATGAATTAAAAGTCCAGTAAGATAAACAAATAATAGGATACTACATAAATACAAAGTATATTGATAGTTTTTTTTACTAACAATAATACTTTGATAAAAATAAAGCAAAATAATTACGTACTTTTAATTAAAAACTATTACGTTTAGAAGGTTTTCGATTTGATACAAAACATGTGGCGAATTTAAATCAAGCATCTTGGATTAACAGTATCTGTAGAGCTCCCAAGCGGCATTGTTTTACGTACCCATTGTTGCTCTACCCTCGATCCGTATTGTGAAAAGTTGTTGGCCGATTGGGCCAACTTGGCCAAGTTTCTCTGAAATCAGACAAGTTACAATATTCCTAGCGGCTTTTACTTGGAAGTTAGCTGTTGCGTGACGCTGATTCGACCTCAAACTTTGTTGTTTATCAGTCCGGGGTTTAATTATGAGGGTGAAATCAAAATTCCGTACACAATGGGTATATGTTAATGTTTATTTAATTGATTTATATGGGTTACATTTTAATGTAACTACTTTATATGTCAAACGTAGCGATTAATAACTGGTAACTTTTAGGACCAGTGGAATATGATGAAATGATTACATAAACGGATCATGATAGATAAAGTACATCAACTTCAAAATTAGAGCATAAAATGACAGCTGACAAAGTAGATAATGAGTGACAGGCTATTTCAATATAGATTTCCGATGAGGCTTCGACGCAACTAGAGGGTCTGACAATAAATAAAGCTCAGCCGTCCACTAAATTATTTTAGCCCATTAACGCGACAGGCCCGACACAAATTAATCACGGGAATGACGTTAAAGGCGTTAAACACTTCCCCAGTGACTGGCGAAAATGTTTTGTCGGTGACACCTGTGGTATACTAAATGTCGTTTGTATAAAAGTCTGACATAGTATCGGTTTGGTAAATGATTTGAACGGACACAACTGGTGCACATAAATTAAACTAAATATTTATTTAAACTTCATCTACTCTTCAACAGTATCTTTAGCGTTTTTTGAGTACCTCTGAAAAGATTTTAAAGGATTTTCGTAACATATTAAGGACAAATTATAGGGATACCGCTCCAAACATCATCCGTCACCATCGCAAGTGTCAAAGTGTTCTAAATCGATCACACGAGAACTAATATCGAAGTTTAGACTAGTTGCCCAACCGATAAGTCGACTGATCGAGCAAAGTTTTTAGGTGCAACTGACGAATAGCATACAAGGTTTTATTGGATGTTTCCGACAAAGTTTCCTCGCCGTCGATCGAGATCAACGTGATCTTTGAATTGTTTCAAAGTGCCACTTATTCAAAATATTTGATATCGTTATTGGCAGTGTGCTCGGTGTATTTCGTTGTTGTTCAAATTTTGGCATTGTTGTATCAAAAATGAAAAACGATAAAAAAGCTAGCACTAAAAGAATAACGCGAAAACGAAACGCCATATCTTTCAGGAATGTCGGAGCAATATAGAGCAATAACAATATAGCGGCAGACAATAACAGTGCGCGAATGTGTGCGGAGCGTAGATGCTTATTTATATTTTCCTCATCGAGCCCTCGTAAGGGTCTAGTGAATCTCGGGTGACGATGTTTGCCGGAGGATATGCCGCGACAAACGAGGATCGCCGATCCCTAGATCAAGCCACACAATGGCCAAACCCCTGATGTCTCGATATACATTATCTCAGTGACACCACGTCATGTACATCGTTTTTGTTACCAATTTTCTCATTGTTGCAGCGAAATAACTTTAGACCCGAGAATTTTCAACGCTTTTGTCCGCGTAACAGAAAATTCTGAATGAAACATTAATAAAAGTAATGCCCATATTACGTAGGGAAAGAAAAATAATTGTGTCATTTTTTCTCGTCCACAATGTGTTATGATGCCGTGTAATATTTTGTTTAATAATAAAATCTCATTAGACTTAATCAATGTTTACGTGCTTATTCAATATTTTTTTATTGTCTATGGATTTATGCTTATTTAGAAATATGGTTCCACTTTGAGAAATAATTTTTTCCTTAGAATTTTAAGCTCACATGTCGAGAAAATTTTCAAAAATATTTTTTATTTGCATACAAAAATATAATGTGATAATTTAACACTGATTCTAGAAAAAATCATAATTATCATTGGCTATTGAGATATCACAGGTCGCTGGTGACAGTGGACAATTAAGCCACTTGACCCATTGAAGGGTCGATCCCGGGGTCAATCAAGTCCGCCGGGTCAAAAGGCAAGTCCGACACACTTGTTCTCTCTTAGATGCTTCTTCAAAACTCCGATAGTCTCAAACTTTTCTTGACTTGAGCTTAAATAAAGTTTTCAATTTTCAAGCTTCACAAAATATGCTACCATTTAGTTAATAGCTTAATTTATTTAAACTGTCTTAACAATACATAGTAGCAATATTATTTAACTGAAATGTGAATATTTTAAGCTATGAATGACAGATAAAATATTAAAATGTCAAATAGCTCATTTTTGTTATTGTTGTCCATGTTATTAAAGGCTATATTATTAATATATTCGGCTATCGTAAGATAATGTAGGATAAATTAAAATGCAGATTTTATCATGTTATGTTATTCAAAAAAAATATCTTATATTGATATGCCAATTTATTAAAATACTATTTGTCTTTGTTTTAGGTACGTATTGAAAGTTACTTCGAAGAGCTATGAGTCCCAGGGGTAACTATATATTTCAAATATGCTCCATTCCATAACGCGAGGTTATCTTTGATTTTCAATATTCAAATATCTTTGATCAAAAAGGTTCGTTGCCATATTCAATTTGATATAATATTTTTATAAGGGTCGTGTAAATGTGTTTATAAGGCAACATATAACGTATCTCATATGTAATTAAATTGATATTCTTTCTATGAATCTGATTTTTAAGTGGTTTATATCAATTATTTTATACTATATTTATAGACACTAATACTTTAAAATGTAGGAAGGAAAGAACTGGAGATTTCATCAGTTTGACATAATTTCCAGATGTTATACAAAGTAACGGTCGAATGAAAAGGGCTCTTCATATATACCATAAGTATTTGGAGTACATCAAAACATCCCTTGACTCGAGAAAAATATTAAAATATCTGTCTATAGGGAGCAAAAATACAAGATGTAAGAAAAGATGAGGCGAGCACAATTTCGTCGATTCGATGTCCCCAATTCGTTTGCTGAATTCTTAATGGTGCCTAGGGGTCGGCTCCGTTTCGTAATCGCGACGTTTTCGTATTTAATCCTCGTTCCCCGCATTCGATCTCACATACCGCAGAACGTATCTAATAAGAATTTAATTGATACGCAGGGAATACGGCATTTTATTCCTTTAGCGTTACGCAAGTGTTTTTATTAACTTTCTTGCTATTGGATCATTTTCCCATGTTATTCATATGGAAATATTAGCAAATTATTTTTGTATAATTGGAATCTATACTACGTTTTATTTTTTGAATATATGACGGTCTATAATTTTTGAGTTATGTTACAAGAGTCGTAAGATCAATACAAAACTTTGGTCAAGGGAAAGATGAAGAAAATTTCATAACTTTTCATAACTTGAGCTCACTTCGGAGAAAAGTAAAGTACAAATTACAAGTTTTTCCTTCCTTTTATCAAAATCTATCACCCGACCTATTATTTGACTTTTTCAACTTATAATTCTACGAATAATAGTTCACGTTCGATGGAAAGTTTTTTATAAGAAATTTCATCGTATTACAAACGCTTATTTTGCCTCATTGAACATGTCCGTAGTAAGTAGTAACATCCATTAGAAGGGTACATTAGGGATAATCCGAACATAATTACAAATACATTCCATCGACGATAAACGCTCTAACAAGGAACCCAACCGGACTCGAAAATACAAAATTGTTTCTACTATGTGTAACAAATATATACTTTATTGCTACATCATTTGTTTTACATAATACGTTTTTTAGATTATTTCATTAATCGAAGAGATAAACACGCGTGGATAACCAACATAATAAATGCGTAGCAATTACGTAGCAGGTGCTACGCGTGAGCTACATCACTCACTAATAAACAGAATTAGAAAATATGAATTGCTTTATTTTTACAAGTACGGTGGTTTTGTAAAATTTAAGAATTTGTCACTTTATAAAAATCTCTATTATTTAATCAATGATAAAAATTGTATTAGGTACATTTGTTTAGTACGGTTTCCTTTTCTGAACCCATCGTAAATCTTTACCGATTTAATGGTTTACCAGTCCCAAGACTACCCTCTAATTGAACTAAGTCGACTATGAGATTACTTAGCGTATGCTGTATTGAACCTTACCTGGTTTTACGTAACAGGTTTTTATTTTTATTATTCAAATTGTGAAATTATCTGGCAAAACAACATCGTAAAATCATCATTATCATTTGTATTAAATAGATACAAATTGAGAGCAATATTAATTACAGTACTGCGTAATTTCCCCAGCGATAGCAGAAATAATTAATACACAACAGACTATCAAACTCGACATCAATAGTAATATCCGTTAATTTTCTCCGCACTCTACAATACGTATTGCCAGATCAAAATACTAAGGTAATGTTTGATGAAAGTGCTTAAATTCTATATTGTATACTAGAATTTATAATAAAGTAGGGGAAGTGAAGTACCCGTCTTCCTAACTCAAACTAAATAAGAGAAAGCTCATAAAATTTTTGCTAATACTCGTATGCAAAGCTTTTACCCTTAAACCTTCGATCGTGAAAAATATTCTGTCAAAAACGATTTATTGTTATTGCTTTTTTTTTAAATGTTTAAATCTATGATTTTATAATTAAAACTTGTATCTCTTAATGTCAAAAAATAATAATTATCTTGTCATTACTTATTAGTAAGTTATTCGTGTCCGGAGAGGAGTCGCAGAAAAGGAAAATCAAAATCTATAGTAGCTGAAAGAGATGCTAATATAAAACTACTGGATATCTTCGTGTACTTAGGCTGTATGTTTACTACTGCGTTAAAGTATTACTGCGATATAGAAATACGAGTAAATACTGAAAATAGAGTTGACAGAGCGGTGTATTCCTTTATGCACAGCAAAGACATCTCAAATGAGGCCCAGCTGGCCGTACATAGGGGCGTGCGTGTCCTGACGTTAACATACAGTAGTGATTGTTAGGTGTGGCAGAGAAAGAATGAAAGTACAGTGCCTTAGAAATAGCGTTAGGAAATACATGAACTGAAACATTGCGTGATAAGTAATAGTGAGCAGTGTAGGTTCAAGGAGAACGTAGGGACGGATACGAAAGTAAATGCTTAGGTGGTTTAGCAATGAGAAGAAGATAATAAGACACGCCAATTGTCAATGGTAAACTTGGGTTGGGTACGCCTTGTCGTACATAACTGGACCTCAACCAGGGCGTACTAGTGAAGAGTCATGTTAGAAGAACTCATAATATAAATGTGGATGAAACGAGAGGGGTATATCAATACTCTAGCAAGTAAAGGTGTCTCTGCTATCGGGAAGAAAAGCATGTAGTTATAATTAAAATATAAAAATTTTACGTTATAAGTAATATTTCCTGAGTCCTTAAATATAGAAAGACAGAATATAAACAAAAGACAGACGAAATTACAAGATTGTCTGAAGGTTCCTCTTTCATTCATCTCATCAGTCTCATCCATCATGAGCGAATGATTTTTATATTATCTAAGTGATATTACACCAAATGGTACGTAACGAGTGATGATCTATTGCGCGGTTTGTGTGCTCTGACAGATAATTTTACATTTAATATTAAGAAAATATAATCCAAAAATATATTTTAGAATCTATATTACGAAAACCACTATTGCTTTTTAACATGAATATTATTATAGAGGATAGTGTGAATAGAAAGCTGTAGTGTTTAAATTTATTGTTCCATATTGGGGTTGCCTGAAAGAAATAGCTTGTTAACGATAAAGACGCCCGTTGCCTAATAATTTATGTAACCTACTTTTGTTTTTTTTTATAGGTATAATTATGTATTATATTATGGCAATGAAGTATAAATAAATAAATAATTACGGAATAGATATACGATATGCCATCACAAGCTTGTTGTCATCAAAATTTACACGCTAAAATAATAATGTCCTTAGTGTTTATTTGTAAAGCATTAATCAACTCTTTAAAACCTTTACGTTTAAAGTAAAATATGCTGCATTAATAAAAAGAAGAAGAATATAATATATTTTAAGTAGAACTCCGTGAATACTGTTTTAAAAGTAAGCCCTTTTCCACGTGGCAGTTGTCAGTGTAATTGATCGTCTCTGCCCTAGCGAGATAATTCCGCCTTGACGTGATCCGCATTGCCGCTACGGTTTTATTACGCCCTCACCTCCAAGTGTACGGGAAATGCAAAGCAAACCTTGTTAATTGGAACAGATCGCTCAACAAAACAAAAATATTTACGATAAATTGAACTCTGAAAATAGATGTAGATTAAAAAAAGGATGTCAAAAGCTTTTGATAGTTATCAAATTAAGATATATTTGGTGACCGAACTTAAAATCTTAACTAGCAGATATATAAATTAAAAAAACAATAAAAAAATTGGGTTTTGTACAAAATAACAATTACTAAGGATTAGTTGGCTGCTACACAAGACTTTAATGCACTTTGCATTGTTCAAGTTAAACATGAAAGTGTAGGTCTTAGGAAAAGAGGCTTCTAGAAATTCCAGGTTTGAGAGTTGCATATTTAACGTTGTTCGACGTGTGTGCACGAGCCGAGAGTTTTAGATAGTTCGCATTATGAACAGCTTTGTGTTAGCAAATTAATAGTAAAAATTATTTATTATGTTGAAGTTTTCGAATCAAAAGAATTTTAATTATTTGTAACATACAATTGATAACTAATATAATATAAGATGTCGAAACATACAATAAGATGTCGAAAACCTAAAGTCATGGCGATTCCCAAAACTTTCTTTTTAAAAGTCCTCGGGCCAGACACGCCTTTTTGTTTTTTTTCTAATTTTTCTTCGAGGACTATGTTTATTTATACGTCATATGCATTCCAATATAATTGTATATAGCATCCTTGAAGCTGATATTATTGAAAGCTTTTTACGATTAAAATATAATATCGGAGCAATACAATACACGATAATAATATATCAATAATTGTTCGGCTGTAACACGCTTTATTTTATTTAACCCCATTTATGATTCATATCTCCAGTCGACCCCTTTGTGGTAAACCCTATTTCGGTTGTGAATAGAAACAATCGTCTTTGACGGTAATGTAAAGTTGTTTCGATAGAATTAATTCTATTGCCCTGTTCAGGCGTGGTTTGTAAATATAAACTTTAAAATTCAGCTCACAGATTTAGTTGAGTTTGTTCGTTTCGAGTTTGATGACCCCTGCTAAGTACCCATTACTTTAATCCTCGCTTCCCTTGATATTTTTTAATTAGTCTAAATTTCGGTTTTACAAAACCCGCATCTTTTATTATTTATTGCTGTTTTATAAACTGTTTTTTTAGGCTACTTCAGCCACATCAGTCATTTTATTATTTTTCTTTTCACCCTTAAAATTGGTTACTAACAACGTATTTAAAATTCTTGTTATGTATGGAATACAAACATATAGTATGCTAGCAGACGTGGCCAAGCGTTGCTGTGGCTAAGGTTTTCTGTTATATTACATAGTAGTATGGGGGGGGGGGGAGTATGTGAAACGGTAGGAGAACTTATGTGAAAGGTTGTTACTTTTAACACAGCGCCATCTGTTATAATTATATCAAATAATAAACAAATATTAGCAATAAAATTAGAATTGCGACTATAATTAAATATCTAAGCTATCCTATGTCTTAAGTTGGGCCAGACTCCTCACGGTGTGCCTTTTTAATTTAATATCGGTTAAGTAGTTTAGTCTATCGCGGACAAATATCGTTACAGGAGATTTATATATATTAAGATAGAATAGAATGGTATAAATGATTAAGGCTAATTGAACCAAAAATTTAGCTTTATCAGCAACATGTTCAGATAAATAACACATTAACAAATAATCATCGGCATCAACAATTTCATTCGGTGGTGAACGATTTCCAAACGTTACAATTTCCCGGTATAAAATTATATTCATCGTATTACATTAACAAAATTATCATTGATTGTGAAACCGGAGCCGTTGCTATCTCGATTATTCCCTATGATCGTGACGCCAAATATTGATATTGATTTGCACTCACCGTGCCTGTATTCGATTTATTGCGAGGGAAACAAAAATAAACGTTATTTTGTGAGAAAACTTTAATGGTATACTATTTGCTTTATGCACTTTTGAGATTCTCGAGTTTTGTGCGTTTTTATTTGCGGAAATGAAAATATAACAGTGGTTATAGGAGTTGTTTGTTGAGGTATATGCAATAAAAATAATTCATTTATCAACGTTCTATAACTTCTCCTATTTATATAAAACTGCTTTTGTTTTTATAAACTGCCATGTTCGCTTGAAAAAGTAATAAGGTAGGTCTCTCTACTCTTTGATATTTAATTGCTAATTTGTCAGCTTTAACTTTTTACCCTCTTTCGGCTTCATTATCTTACATACAACCTTCTACATATAGGCTTCGTATATTTCAATCATAATTCAGTTATACTACAGAAATTCAGTTTATATGGAGCGATGGTTTAACGTTCTACTTTCACAAACCTATAACTCGTACTAAGCAGTTCCCAATTCACACATATCAGTGTCGGTTCAGACTTTGAAACTACTAAGCAATTATTATAATTGTCGGCACGTAAACTAAATTGGGTGGAAGTTTATCCGATTGTCAGTGTAAATGTGTTTTATGTCGGAATACGCTGACCTCGTTTCCTCTGCTTGTACTAGTAATTAGAACGTTAAAAATCTATAAAGTTTTTTTTCATGTTTTGATTTTCGATTATTGTATAACTTTGAAACTGGAACTTTTGTTGGCCTAGTGGCATGTGCAGGCTACTCTCATCCCTGAGGTCGTAGGTTCGATCCTCGGCTGTGCACTAATTGTCTATGTTTTTATATGCGTATATAACATTCGCTTGAACAGTGAAGGAAAATATCCTGAGGAAACCGATATGTATTAGACTCAATAAGTAGACAGCGTTTATCCGGCACTGGAGTCTGATCACCTATTTGTCTATTAGATTGAAAACTGATCTTAAAACAGATTCAGAAATCTGAGGCCAAGACCTAAAGAGCGCCACTGATTTTTTTTACATAACTTTCTTTGTTTAATGCCAAATTGAAAAGTTGATAAACTTTTACTGCACATAGCATGTAAAACACGTTAGACACTTAACGAGCATAATTTTATAAGTTTACCAACTACAATAACAAACTTCGATAGTTTCCCGAGACGCGTGGATTAGTTGAACAAAATTGCAAAATTGAACGTTCAATTTCGAACAAGTTTCTAATGTTGGTAACACCTGTGACGCTACGTGGGGTGTTTGTTAAGTCTCCTTTGACCTGGAGGCAGTACCCATGGTAATGACGGAGAATAAGTCGACATTTCTCGCGCCTAATTTGGCAACCCGACGCGCGGAATTTATAGGGGTGGGGCTTACAGCTTGAAATATTCGAAGGATCCACTCGACCGTGAGTTATGAATGAAACCCGTTAAAGAACCCGGAAAATTTTAACGTCACGCGAAGCGAATTACGATTTCATACGTATATAATTTAAGTCATGTGTGATTTGGAAATGTGGTTGAAATAACTGGTTATTAAATAGACATTTAGTTTAATTAATACGTAAAATACGGTTATTAAAGATTTGTTTCCCAGAGACCAAACCTTTAAATACCACAGATTACGGAAAAAATAGCTCCACATTCAAATTTGTTTGATTTATGTGCTGCGTTGCTGCCCTCGTGCTCACCCTCCCACGTAGGAGTGCCAAGAAATATCGCATATATTTATAATGACTTCCGTAACTCGGAACTAGTATTAAACAAAATAAAAGGCGTCGCTTATAAATTTCAGTGGCTAATGTTTGTAATAAAAGCCATAATACCTCCAGGGCGCAAACTACAAATTGAATTTTCACTGGCGTGAATATTTCAGAGGGCCGCTGTTGACTTTACACGCGGTTTTCTGGGTCGCACTGTGCAGTATTTTATTGAAACTACAACAAACATGCTTTTTCATATGTTTGGAAATGGGCCCACAATACAATAGCTTTGTTGCGTAACATATAACATTTAATTTGCTATATAATATGCTGTGAATGGTAAAATAACTCTCACACAAATATAAACTTTAAATTAGTTTATAGAAAACTAATCAGATGCATTACCGTGAACCCTTAACCCCCGATGTTATACCCAATTGATCACAGTGTTTGTAACGTTTAGAGAGAAAACTTCGTATTCCTTCTTTCATTCATGAATACTTGGTTCGCAAATAAAATCGAATCATCCTATTTATATTTCACAACTGTTGATGTGCAGTAAACTATATTTAGTAAGTAGTCTAGTCACGTGCCGGTTCGCTTGCACAGCAATACTGCTATTGGATCTAGATATATCCACAAGATATAATCCAATGGAAGAATGGAATGGCCTGCCACCTTATACGATTGCCTTAGCTTTTAGAATATAGTTTTCTTAAGGTAGGGCAAATTTTTGACATATATTAGTTCTTATTTAGATAAAAGGAAATTTTCACCATCAATAAGTTAGCTTTTTTTTTACTTTATTTATTAGCCGGATACAAAGTCCATTGGCACAATAAGTCAGCTTCCTTAAGTGTACTGCCATTGATATAGTCCAGGCTTCAAGGAAGAACTTATGGCAACACCATTCATTCTTTCTCACTCCGTCTTATTATTTGGTTATAAATGTTAATGGGAGCAATACTTCCTAATATACAGATTATTCCCTAATATACGCATTGACTTCCAATAATAAATGTAAAATTAATCATTTTATACGGAGAGAAAGCAATATCAGTCCAAACGAGATCCAATGTATAACTATTGTATACAAACAAGCTCACCACACAGGGCCGCCGCCCGCCCGCTAATTTTCATACTAAACGAGCTAGTACATTATTAAAATGTTTTCCAACGTGACAACCCTCGCTTGACAGCGGGTATTTAAACTTGGTGACTGCACACCGTCTTTAATATAAAAGTGGCTTGTAAAATACGACAATTTCCTTAATAGAATTTTATGTCTTCTTCCAACCTTTACGAGCTATAAATATCCATATACTACTCTGAAATATTCACTTTCGGTTAAACAAATTCCAATTGCATAATCTGGACATTTATATAACATTTTCCGCTTCATATTTTCTATTCATACTGTACAGTTTGAAGTGACCATTTGCAGTATAAACTAAAGAACGAAATCCTTCAGAATACATCTCGGAATATGAAGTCCAACTTTAAAATAACTGGTATTCTTGACATGTTTGTGCCATCTATCTAGCCGTATTTTCTCTACGCTGAGAGCAGGTGTCAAAACTAAGAGATGTTAGGCTAATGTATGCAGATTGCATCTTTCGCTACCCGGAGCCAAGTACTACCCCTGTTGCGTCGAGTATACACATCACTCCATTTACTTTTACATCGTTTAATGCATGCAGCTTTTTAATGCAACAAAGTAATTTCACGCTCCAAAATACGGTCTAATAATACTTAATGTAAGTCGAATTTCAAAGTGAGAATACTTAAGGTGATGCTGTAGTTCCCAAGAGTAATGAAATTGAATTCTCAGCTGTTTGCCTTACGAGACGCGACTCAAGTTCAAGAAGCAATACTTATAAGATTCAATTTTTTAATTCACTAAGAGCAAATCACTATGAGTCAGAAAATACAATCTTTTAATGGATTTAAGAAGGCGGTTATTTGATTTGCGTAGTTATGTTTTTATAGTATTTTATAATTTAATTTAAACTTACAAAGTTAAAATTAATTGTGTAAGCGAACATAGTTATGTCATAGTTTTATTTCACAATAATAATTAACTGCAATGAACGTAATTGGCTTTAACAAATGATACAAATGCTGTCATTAATTGTATACTTTAACTTTTGGTACAAATTACTTTGATTTACATTAATGTATGAATCAATGTAATTTCATGCAGAATTTGGCTTTTGAAAAAAAAACGAATTCTTACTTCGACGATATTTGAGTAAATATAAAGAATTCAAGTACCATTTTCAAACATTTGTAGAAATCGATGAAGATATTTAAATATTTTTTATCTTAAATTTGATCGTTGTCTTGTTCTTAAAGTAGTGACGATCGGAGTTCCATTTTTAAAAATTCAACAAGTTTCACAGCACTTTCGGATACTTTTAGGGATAAGAATCGTCTGATGCATATTTAAACTCAAAAGAAAATGCTAAAACGAGTAGAACACTGCTGAATAAAGTTAAAAGAAATAATATAAATAAACTGTTTGTGAATACGTACAATTTGGTTTCAAATTCTCTATGTAAGCTAGACACTATCAACACACATACATGAACAATTTTAATACATTGATTAGATTAAAATTTACAATCCAGCTAAGTCAAGCGTGGACTTTAATTGAGGTGGATATAACACTAATTTAACTAAAAATACAGGTATCATCAGGCAGATTTAAACACGTACTATTTTTGTAAATTTTCTCTACAGGAGATTAATATTATGTAATTATTCATAGTGAGGTGAACAATTTTCCACACTCGCACATCCATCCAATCCAAAATAAATAAAGTAAAAACTTGTGTAATATAATATTGTTCACTATAAAAAACAGTGTCGTATTTTTGGTTAAAGCACTGGATACATTTTGTTATTAGAAAGCACATATTGTAAAATTACAGAACAAAGTAGACAGCTTCGTTTATGTGTTAATACGACTACGGGAAATTATTACTAATACGGTATTAAACTGCATATCATGCATATATTTCATCTATACTTAGATATAGATTTATTTTTTGGGGAAATTCAGTCAAAGTAAATAGGGATATTAAGCCTTAAAAAATGTATTAAAGGAATTTGTGGAGCACACTATCTTGATAGTTATAGTTACGTACCTTGGTTTAAGAAGCTCAACACTTTATCTAATCCTTGAAGGTGTAGTTTAAAAATATCCTTATTCGTTCGCAAAAGTAGACATGAGGAAATTGGCTATGCCAAAAAATATCTGAAATTGTACATCTTTTGTATGGCAATCTAGGTTTAAAATAATTTACCAAAATCATTAAAAGATCTTGCTACTAGTTTTAAAATATCGATTTAATGTACTCAAAAAAAACTGTTCTATTAATCATTAATATTAATTTGAAAACGTAATCATATATTTTAGTAATGTGATCATATAGTTAATAAAATAATATAAGAATTATTGACAAATTTAAATTCTTAGTCACATATATATTTATTCTTATTATTCACATCTGAAAATCAGTCTACACAGAAAACCTTTTGAATATTATTTCCGTAGCAAACACGAAGTCTTCTAAGACACCCGTCAAATAACAAGACGGGATAAACGGGGAATGGCTTGCGGCTAATTAGATTATTACTAACCTAAATAAATTTAAATTAACTAAGCAATGACAAACAAAGATTTATATTAAAATAAACAAATTACAATTATGTATCCATATTACTTTAATATTCGTCTAAATTTATAAACTAACTATTTCGCCTTTTATAGTAATGGAGCGGGTTTGATACCCGACGGAAAAATAATTGTTTTGGATTGAAAGAGATTACTATATTTCAGATCAGATTTTTAATAATTGAATAAAAATAAACCAGTGGTGCTACAACCTATTTTACTACTAGGCGAACACTGCACAAAATTTAATACCCGATTTATTAATCTACGGTGCGCGTCTTAAATTGACGGAAAAAGTATTTTTGATCTGAAATTTCTGTACATAATGCTTGCATATTTGTACACACACACAGTTATATTTGCTAAATCTATTAAATATTATAAAGCTAAACGTAGGTATAATATTTGTATTGTAGATAGTACGGTCTTGAATCAGACCTAGACGACATAAACGAGGATAAAGCCACGAAATACATGTCATAGTTGATTTATAAATATCTTTCATAAGAAGACAAAATCTATTAAAATAGTGATATTCAATTATTCGTAATGAATTAATTAATTAGCCTCAAACACTAGGATTCCATATTTCGTGGGTAGTAAATCTCTTATATGACAAATAGTTCCAGGTGAACATGATTTGTAGTTACAATGTTGCCATTATTTAAAAATACTTCGTAAAAATATAAATGAAACAATTAAGATTTAAAACTACCCAATTTTCATTTGAAGTTAATTACGAAAAGGTACTCAAAGTTTGTTTGTAACTTGATTCAAAAGTTTCTACTTTAAAATTACATGAGATTTCAATTTGAGAAGTTTACACAGAATGTTGTAAATTATTAATTAAAATATGCAACAACATTCATTTATATATATTGAATTTTTTTTTTTAACTTTTAATTTACATTTATTAACATTTCTCAATGGCGTAGAATGCACGATAAGAACTTGTTACCCTAAATATAATCATATCTATATAGAAGTTCTCGTTTACTATTAAATTAAAAAGTTCAAGGTATTTTTAAATTACATTTTTAGTCTAAATAACCCCAGTGAAATATTCTAGAAGGTAAAGTCACTTTTAATATAATTTTAGCTAAACGTTTCACGTCAGTTTGGACTAAACATTATTACTTAAGTTGAAATTGTACTTGCTTCAATTTGTCTACGAGATAAATCCGACCTCAGACAGCTGATGCTAGAGACTCTAGATGTGGCATGTATTTACCCCACTCAGTATTGCCAGTGTATAAAGTGTACAAAACAAATGATCTATAGTTTATATTTCAAAGAAATACCAACGCTTTGAAACATGATTAATCGTATTCCTAGTATTGTTTTAATCCACTGAAGTATTTCCGAATTATTTCGACTTAGCTTTCTTCAAGAAAAGAGTGTACCAATTCTAAAAAGGTCGGCAACGCACTTGCGAACCTAGGCATTGTATGTCCATGAGCGGCGGGCATCACTCAATATCAGACTCATCTGATGTCTCACCGAAAGGCTCACCTTTTGCCTCCTATTACAAATGTGTTTGAAATAATTTTTTGACCTTTAACGTGTATTCATTGAAAATGTACAACATTAGGTAAATATGTTGAATACTAATGATCGTACATGCTTACTGCCTCTTGACCTACACGATAACCTTAGTACGATATTATAATATATTAATCTTTCAAATAAAATCAGTTAATTAGCTGCTTATATGAAGCCACAAGTTACACCACATATATTTCCGTACCCAATAATTAACAAAATGTTTATCTTTTCAGGTAATTACTAATTGACGATTGACACCATTCTATGGTATGTTATTAGTATGAAGTATCTACTCGTCACCTTCGCAAAGCTTTGAAAATATCACTTATTATCTCCACTTCAAAGAAAATCGTTAAATGCCAAGGAAGGCAGATGTATGTGACGCTTCGAGCAGGAATACCTGGCAAATGTCAACATACACTGCCAATTCGAATTTTAAATACATATTTCGTTCACCCGAAGCAAGTGTTTTATCTCTGCATTAATTAAATTTTGAGCCTATATTGACAAAATTATCTGACCTATATGAACCTATATGACAATACTCTTTTGTTTTTTTTATGGCGTAGGTACTATCATAATACTAAAATCGCCCGGAGTAAAAAAGATATATTAGAATTTTTAAATCTTACGCGTTGACACAAAGGCTTTCTGCAACTGTACTACAACCGATCGGCCTTAAGACTAATACTAATAATGATAATAATAATGATTTCTTGTCTCACGCTGTAGGGACTAGTTCAATACTGCTTTTACATAAATATATTTTACTGTAAATATCGTTAGCACTATAGGAGGGTAAGTAGAGGGGTCTTCGATTTTCTTATTTCCTAATTACGTCAACAAAAAAAAACATGGCGATTAAGAAGAGTGGCGGAGAGTTTATTGCCAGTTCTTCTCTTCCGTTATACGCCCTACATTTGAGAACTGACAGGAAATGTAAAATTAGAAGCATTTCATTCATAAGCCCCTTTTTGAAACTTTAAAATGTCCAATTTAATAATAATAATATTCACAAACCAAAACTGAAAACACTTTAAATTAATATTTACTTAATATCTGTTGAACTATCTCCACTCTCACCTAATATTTGTACGTGGTATTGGGGCGAGGTCCGCTCAGGTAACCTTTTCAATACGACGATCGTAAAATGGGGAATGTATTCTCCAAGCCATGAATACCTTAGGCTGGTCCACTTTAATAGTTAAATAGCTGAATGAATGGCATTGCCCAACTTTGCCTTACCCGTTATATAGGAATTTATTCAAAACTGGAAACATATTGAATACTAAGAGTACAAATTTGTGTTTTCTCTAGCGTATTTTGTGAGAGTTTTGACTAGACTACAGATTCTATTTTATTACAGCTAACTTTATCTTAGTTAACTTCTTTAATAACTCATAAAATTTAATTAATTAAAATCAGTTAGTTTCTACACAAATAAATCTTTTCCTAATCATTGGCCGTATTATAGTTTTAGATTGCTTGTGAGAAAATGGCGTCGATAATCTTCAGTTTATATCCATAATAATACCACAATATACCAATTTAAAATGCTAAAAATATGAGTCACTTTAAAAAACTTTTATTGCTTAAACTTAACCTTTGAAAAATTCTGAGACTACATTTATCATTATGTAATTTACATACATCTACCAAAATATTCATGACATATCACAAATTATGTAAAAGAATTGAGATTGGAATATTATGTCTTTGATAAGAACTTCGATATTCAGCTTTAATATTCTATTTGAAGGGCAAGAGTACACGAAGCTAACATACGATAGATTTTATATAATCTCCAAAGGGCGTGTAAATAGACTAGAATATATAATTCATAATATGTAGCGATAAGGTTTATATATTGATATTACTGATTTAAATGTAAAATGAATATACCATATATAAAATCTATATACACGGGGGTTTTAAAAGTCTTTTAAATATTATTAAAGAGAATCGTCTTTGAATTTCACAAACACATACGTATTAGAAAAGAAAAATATGAGTTTATACTAGTGAAACAGTCTACAATTAAACAGTACGGAATTTAAAAGGTATATATTTCCTAAGAGCACTGCTGATATTTAGTAAACTAAAAATATGTTGAGGCGCTGATGGATTCCTGGATTCTTCAGCTCACCAGGTTTCCAAATGTTCTCAAAATTATAATGTACAATTTTTTGTTTGTTACATCAATCTACTGATGCTCATTAGGAATAGTTTTTTAGATGGATCATTAATAAAATAAGATAAAGTTCTGAAACATCTTGCTTTAAGGTATTCAAAACATCGCGTTCGTACTTAAAATTCATAAAACTCTCTTAATATTTCATGCAAAACAAAATAACTTTTACGCTTGACATTCCTCAAGTGCAGAGTATTATTATCCGATCCATTTTAAAAGCTCAGTTAAAGTCCGTAAATGAGTACTCAAGGGTGAAGTTAAGCTAAGAAGAGTCTAGACGATGTGAACCTTAAAAGTTTTAAAGGTTTTAACCTTAATTCTGTTACTTAATATTTTGAAATATTTTATTATAAATTATAAAAGGCCGGCAACGCACTCGCGAGCCCTCTGGCATTGAGGGTGTCCATGGGCGGCGGTATCACTTAACATCAGGTGAGCCTCCTGCCCGTTTGCCCCCTGTTCTATAAAAAAAAAAATTACGAAAATCGGTATTATGTAGCTGACTTACTTTTTACGCAAATTTAATAATTTATAGTTTAACTACTTAGTGTATTACTCGATACTGTGATATCTGTGTAAACAATATATAGATATGGGAACACGCTTTTATATATGCCTCCCACATATATTAAAACATATAATTTAGCTATAAAATCCTCTTTTCAGGCCTTTATTAAAAACACAATAGATTAAATCTCGAATAGTTCATAGTATTAAAAATATACGTAAACATATTTGAAATACACGCCATTTTCTAGCAATAATACAAACATAAAGGAGGAATAATACAACCCCATATTTTTATCACTTGTACAATTTTAAAATATAAACAGTATTTCATAGCTACACGTATTGCCTCCACGGTTTATATTAAAGTCAGAAAGAGTTTCCTTATAAAGGGTTTTGCTTATTATGTATGAATGTTCTGCAGTCGCATAAGCCTGTATGGCTATACACACGTTTCATAATGCTTTATAAACTACTGCAGCAATGTTTGTGTTTATTTTCATAGTTTTATTTTCATTGCTACATAATATTTAAGAGAAAGCCTATAGCTATTGCGATGTATTTAGAAAAAGATCAATAGTAGTTTGCAGGTGATAGATATGAAATACACTTAATAAATCTTCTTAATTAGTATTTTAATTAGGCTTTTTAGGGAATTATCAAAAAGGTTAGTCGACATCACAGGAGAACGAAGAGCTGGCAGCTACCGCGCACAAAGAATTAGTCTAGCTATTCAATGGGGGAACGCTGCCTGTATCTTCGGAACCTTGCCTAAAGGGACTCTTATAATAATATTTTTTTAACTATTAAATTTATAGTTAGTCATTAGTATATTTTAATTTATTAGTATTGATATTATTAAACGTCGTATTGTGAGGTATTTCATAATTGAAGTTTAGATAAAATATTTGCGTTATTTTTGAAATTGCGTCGTAAATTGAATTAGTAACAATTATACATAATTCATAAAACCACTCCGGGCCCAGACATTAAATTGCTCACAATTCACAAAGCTTCAATAAGAAATTCTCCCCCAGGTAAAGATGCCCTAGAAATGACTACAAGCAGGAAATTTTAACGCTTCCCCTTCATTTGTATACAAGATTAGTATTCTGAGGTAAATTTTATTTTTCCGTTATAAAGTTAATTTTGTATTTTTATAATTTAAAATTACCAGGTAGGCTTTTGATGTGAATAACGCTACGTACTTTATACATACGTTGCGGTATTCAAACCAATAGCGTTAGGATCCTCCATTGTACATTACGAAATAGTGATTATGTAGCGTACCTTTATTACTATAAGATTTTACACACACATCAGTAGTTTATTATTATTATCTATTATATATATTTATATATTATCGCAGTATAATTTGGATATTATCCTACTCAATAACATTTCATTCGCAACGAAATGAAACGCGCCATCGTTTTCCTTAAGATTTATGTCCATTACAAATTACTTTTAAATTGAACATATTGAATGAATAATTATAAGTTAAAGTATTTTCTTTCAATGCGTAAAAATTATGTTAAATACAAAATACCATATAAGACACTGTAATCTTTCCGTAATACGCGAGAACCGGTAAAATTAAACTAATCAAGTAAATACAAAATAACCAACAGTGATACATGTATAAGCAGTGCCGTAGCCCATCTCATGTGAATGATGCCGAGTGTTCCAAGGTATGTTGTTAAAACTCAAGCCGTGTTGAGTCGCGCTCGCTAATTGTGCTCCAGCGTCGAGTGTAACACCCCCACAACCCCCCACCCCTCACCCGCTACCCAGTGCTCTACACTCCTTGTTTCGGCGGCTCATTGTACCTGGAAAAAACTTATAACTGTTGAGCTGTTGACATTGAGCGCGCCCAGCATCACTGCTATAAAGAGAACTGTGTCTTTTTAATTCTGTTTTCTTGTTTCGCTGTCACCTCGTTAGCTATGTTAATGCGGAACCCTTTCACGATGTAATGTATGCTTTGTATGCTTTATGCCATACTTAACCGGCATTTTTTATGCCTTTTAGTGTGTGTGAAAATTACATGTGAAAGGATATTTTTTCATCAAAGGGCTACTGTGTTGGCTTTATACAAACAAACACCTTTCGTGTTTGCAATTACATTAACGAATCCAACAAAAAGTTAGAAACAAAAAGAGAAACTAATAAACGTCGAACAAGTATTGGTAGTTTCATCGCAGCTGCACAAAACGGCGACAAAACCAAGCCAGGATCAGAACCACAACAACGGGCTGAAGTTTAATTCAATCGCTGTGCCTCACTGAATGTAGCAGGGTTGGGCACAACACGGAAGACTTAGGGTTGACACTTTAAAACCCGTAATACGCATAATTAGTACATATTTTATCGTAATTTGTTTAATATATCTATATATTAATTATTTAATATAAAGATAAAGCTATATGATTTTATATACTTTTAATGGGGAAGTACAGATGAGTAAATAACATAAAATGAATATCAAAATTACTATAATTAAAGTGACAACCCTAGGATAGGCGGTGTTAATTACCACTCGTGCGGCAAGCCACACATCGCGAACTTCGTCGACCGACGCGACGCAAGCTTCGCCACACATTTATCTTAAAATAGTGCCACATAAAAGCAACACAAAACTTCATTATAATATATATAATTTAATTAGCCCAAAGATCGTTTTGCTAAAGGTTGCAGATTCGTAGCTTACGCTTTATTCAAACAGAAAGCAATTTTATTAAAAAAGTTACTTCCGATAGTTATTTACTATCATATAACACATAAGACTGTTTTTGCACAGCTAGTTATCAGGGTTTAAATGCATTTTGACTTTCTCACGTTTGTATTTAATCAAACTGTAATGTGAATTTTTGGTGTAAATCCAATATAAGTTGAGTGTTCGCGATTTCAATTTAAATGTTCCATCCGTATTCCACATGCTTGCGTCAGATACCTCAAACATTCCTACTCCTTGTTAGAACGCAGCCCGACCCAAGGAACGCCTGTCCCGCTTTTCTCATGTAAATTATTAAGATTTCCCTTCGAAACTCAATATATAATATAAACGACAAGGCGACCCGGACGTTTTATGCTTACAAAACTTTGGAAAATTAAAAAATGTCAGGGAAAGAAGTAATTTGCATATTAAGGAGTAATTTAAATTATAGTATAAAAACAGTATTAAACTTTTAAATCTTTTAAAACAACTAGAGATATTTCTCAAAGACGCAACTGTATTTATCCTGTTTTCCTTTGAATATCTTTTACCGTCTAATATTACTTTACAGGAACAATTTTGAAAAATTGGATGGCACTTTATGAAATAAGCTGTTATAGAATCGATATTGGGCCGTCCGTGGGGTCCATCGACATAAATTCGCATTAGTGCCAGCTCTAGTCGACTTTACGGCGTTTTCGGGTCCTTCCGCCGCGTTCTTATGTGAAATATTTGTTCTCTTTAATATTTACCTCCTCTTTCTTGTGCCTTAGTATTAATTATTATTCTATTTTATTAATAACTGTTTACCAATAACTGCGTAGAATGAAACGTTTTTTATTCATTTCATTATTCAAAGTAATGTCAAAGGTTACGCGTGTAATAAGCTAAATTGGAAAATATACTACGAAGATGAAATTATTAAAGAAGGGAGAAAGTCTTTAAGTTAATTTTGCCTTCAAGGCGAGTCCTAAGCGAGGACATTTTAAAGGTGCCGTAAAGTTTCTAAGGAATTAATTTAGGATTGTCACGTTGTCTAAATGTTTGGGGTTAGATTATTCAATTAAGCTAAATTGTAATGGATTCGATCTTTTAATTGAATGTTTTAATTTTCCTCTTCTTAAATTAATATGAATGCTCTTTGGGTGAGTACTCTCTATTCCGCCAACTTTTTACCACGACTGATAATTTTACTAACACAGGACTAACATCTTCACATGCTCATGTAGGACGGAGAGGTTTTAAATATTACCAAGCAAATAATGATTGAGTTATAACTGCTATTCGGAAACTACCAGTAGGTACATATTTGAATTGTGATATCATATGAAACTTCTTTACGAGTGTCATGACATTCAATAAATATGTAGACGTAAGTGATTATTTAGGACGCCTGTCAGCACAAAATTAAGTGAGTTTGTTGAGTGTAAACAGGGATAATCCTTGGCTTGGCTATGATTAGCATATCGCGGCGGTCGTGAGCCATCTGCAATTTAAATCAGGGACTTGTTCGGAACGGGCCCGTCGCTTCTCGTTCTCGGAATTCGAGATTTACCACGATTAGATGATTTCATCTTCGATTTTCCGCCTGTTAGAATTGATTTTATTCCATAACAAAATTGTGACGAATTTTAATTGCTTAGGTTTATTAAGTTGTTACTGCTTTAAGTTTTAAGAATTTAGGGAAAATTATATTATTAGATTCTTTTTAGGTTTTCTTTAATATTCTGAAATGGAGGTCAGTTTGAATACAGTAACTAATTAACCAATAATAGAATATGTCTAAATAACTATTAGCTGATTACGTACGAAAGTTCAATTGTACTGCATTTTCGTATAGATGGTACTTATATCTTAGTGAAAAATGGCCGCAAATGTAGACGTCTAGTGAGAAATTCCCTTTCCACTCTTACTCGGGAATAAAGAATTTAATCGTCCCCGTGGGGACGTTATTTATGGCTATTTTCCTTCATTCTCCGCCAATTATTTATATACCAACATACTCGTAACCACAGATAGTTTTATGTTTGTTTGAAAAATTTATGTTACAACAAATGGTCACACGATTTTTATCATATAAGTATCTACTGATATCCAACATGAAACTATCATATCTTGATACTACTCCATTTTTAATTTGGCTTTTCCCAAACCCATTTTATTTAATACTTTATCGAAAATAAAACAGTATAAAAATCTCATTGTTTATAAGCTAATTAAGGCTATCCTATGAATGAATATTAACACTTATTAATGAATAAATTTACCTAAACGACAAGTTTAACGTGAAAGGAATGAATAAAAAAAGAAACATTTTAACGACAACAAAGTGCACTCGGCCGTACGACACTATTGATTTCCACAAACAAACCCGATGCCTTGATATTTGCTTACTTTCAATTGTTTTCTTCGTTCAGCGTTTAACCATTTTATCGGTTTAGTGGTTCCCTCAGAGAGTTCATTCACTTGAATAAGTAGCTGTGTTTCTTTTCTGCTCATTTCCTGTTACGATTTCGTAGTTATTTATGTAACGATATTACATTTATATACTTCTTATAACGTAGAGCAAATAGTATATAAATTAAATTAAATTGTATGTTTGTTTGCTGAAATTCCTCTACCGGCAACCCTTTCTCGTTCGTTATTTCTCGTCAAAAAACCTGTTACTGTACCTCAATTTCCTTTTAGACTATATTATTAAAAACCTGGTGTATTATATTAAAACCATTGTAATTACTAACATTCATAGACCTCTGCAGCTAATTCATTGTTAATTTTTATTTAAGTAGGTGTAATATAATTTTTTGAGTCCAAGAACCCCACGTATAATTGTTGATTTAGCTCCTAAAAAATATTTTAAGAATCGCACAAGTACTTGCAACACATGTTTAAGGAACTGCTTATTACCACTACGATTATAAATTATCATACTTTAGCGGACATTTCAACCCCATATTTGACACGAGTCCAAATATTGTGGAGAATGTATAAAGTAATATTTAATAAAGCCTTGGTGTCGTGTACAATGCCAGTGAATTGAATTGAGGTTGGCGAATCTAAACCGTAGAGGAAGTTGGTCCAATCCTATTCACCTGCAGCTACATTTGAATTTCAAATAAGATGAGACAAATCTGCTTCGTCGCTACCCCAATGTTTATCGCCCAATAGTTTTCTCGAGCTCTTCTTTACTTGTGTTGCAATTTTAGTAAAAGCTTTTCTAGACGTGCGAAAACTTAGCAAAAAGCAGTTTAAATTGTATTAAGTGGCTCAATTTATTGTGAAAATAAACTGAAATGTATTTATTACGAATGATATCAAGCTTAAAGCATTACATTTAACTTAAATTGCTTAAAATAATGTTAGGACATAGGACACTTTCTATGTTTTTTTTGAAAGAAAGAAAGAACTTTATTAGACACAATATACAGGAATGTTTCGATAAAGTAGAGTGCAGTGGCCCCCACACTAGGATTCCCTGTGTTGTGGGCAGCCAGTCTCTTCCTTTTGACATCTAAACAGTATTGCTTAGTTATTTCTACATAACACATTTACGTTTATACTATTTTTGTACAATAAGAATATTTTCTGTATCAGTATAGGACTGCTTAACAAGATATTGTTTCAGTTTTTTAGTAAAAATATGTAATGTGATTTTTTTAATGTTAGTGATAATTTTGTTTTTAATGAAGTGGTTAAAGATGAAAGGGCCTCGGAAGGAGAACAAGCGTTGAGCGAAAAATGTGCGATGATTTTTGAGTTGGTATATAGGTTTGCGTTTAGTTTGATTTGGTAGTATATGTCTTGACAAACTAAAAATGTTATTAATGATCTCATTGCATTGTGCCTATTCGTATTTTAAATAATTATTAAAATTAAAAAGTAGCAGTTTTTTTTTAGAAAATCGGGTCTCGGATGCTGGCATGTTGTGATACTCCGGTTGTATCTTATTATGAGTGTTGCAATTATCTCAGCACAAACATTGTGCACGCTCGCGTATCAGTCTCAATAGAGCCTTCGTGGAGACATCCTGTATTCTAATTATGAAATTTTTGTCTGTATTGCAAGTTCATTTTTTCACTTATTATGTACAAGTATTATCCCCGTAATCGGTAGGTATCGATATCTCGTACTGATAATAGCTTCCATTGTTATTGAAGAGAACAAGAACGATTAATTATCCATTGAACATAATTTGGGTGGATCAGCTTCCGTAATCTACCCGTCTCGTATTGATAATGGAATGCCGATCGGCAAATATATTAGAAGGAGCTTTACTAAGGTACATACAAGTGATAAAGGTATGCTGTGTATACATTCTTGCTTTCTCATACATTAGTTAATAGTAATAAATTCACCATACATAATATTCACTATTTTGATAGTTATAATGTTTAACTGTAAAAAAGTACTCATTTATTACCTATACAAGTTGTGTTCTTAAAAGCCCTCCTTAATGTTCCAGCTAGTGAGTAACTTTTCATACAAAAAAGGAAAAGTATGAAAATTTTGTTTTAAGATCCGAAAAACAAAACAAGTAGAAGATTAATTGTTTTTCCCGGATTTTCCAAGTTTGAAGTTGCGAAGCTCATGCGGTGTTTCGCTGTGATAAAGATGCAAGGACTTGTTATCTTCCAAACTTTTTCCTTCGCATAAGAAAATCCGGAACCCCTCTTAATAGAAAATAAATTGGTCGTGCGCTTTTAATGTTACTTTTGGCTATATTGTTGAACAACAGAAAGCTTTAACGTAAGTAAGTCAATAAGCTTAACTTCCGACAAAATTGATAAACTCAACTTAATTTGATAAAAATATAAATATACGAGTATGCATGCTCAAGTGCTATAAATCCATATAGAACGTATATTATAGTCAAGTCAGACAAAAAGAGTTACAATAACAAAATTGTTTGCGGCAAAAATCCTTATAAAGTTAACTATGTCTACAAGCGCGAAACTGAACGATCACGAGTCACAATTTTATTGGCAACAAATTGAACAAAAACACAGAGCACGTACCACTAATTCCAACAATGTGACTTCTTCCTACTTTTTACCCCTCCAACTTGTTTTTGGAGATATTTATAGTCAGCGAGTTTTCCTGAACTGGCGACGAAATATCCTTTTAATGACCGTCGGAGTGTCGGGTTTCTGCAATTTAGATTAGTCCTTTAATTAAATTAACATTATGATCCCTATCTCGGGAGCAGGTGGGCGACGTTATTGCCCTGTTAGAACTCTTTCCCCTCTGCGTTCAAGATTTTAAATGTATAGGACGCGTAGTCCCAAACGACATCCTTGAGAATTATGTCTGTAATTTACCAAGCTCTGACAATAAATTCTTTAAACCTATCTATTAAAGGTACGGTGTTTAACAGATTTAAATATTTGTAACTAAATTTCAATAATGTTATACGGTTAATAATTACGGGGCAAGAATAAAATGATATAATATAATAATAATCGATTTATCTTTAGGTCAAAACAGTTGATTTTTCTGGTAAATAAACGGAATGAATTTGACTGCGTTCAAAGCATTTGCTACTGGCTCAAACCTCGTCTACAGTCTGAAGACTTAATTGAGCAGTTAAAAGTATGAATGCAAAGAAAAGTAGAGCAATCGACTTTGATTAATGATCAGCTACGTTCTATAAGCACCAGTGCTTTCAATTAGCACGAACGCTGCGGTAGCTCTTCGGACAAATTTAACCCTCGTTTCTTTTCCAATCTGTTTGCACTCGGCTTTGTCTATTTTTAGGAGCTACGAGTATTGGAGCGCAGGTCGAGCGAAAAATTAGAAATATCTCTATCCGAGCCGATCGCGATCGACAGCTCCCAATGATTGTTCTACGTTGCTACTTTCTTGTTGGAAAGCGATGTCTTTATTGAGATTTATTCTTTATCGTTTTAAGTTTAGTTCTATTGTATTTGAATCGTGTGTACCTTTATTCTGTTCGTAGAATCGTATGGAGATATTTATAATTATAGATAAGAGATATACATAAGTCTGAAAGCGATATCGTCCGCAGTTACTTCATGTGCTCATAGCAAGGACTAACCTTCTGAAAAGGGCCCAGGGACTTTTCAAGTATTACGTAAGCAGATTTACTGCATTGACTCTCCCCCCCCCCTCCTCTTATCAGCAAAAGGAAGCAAAGCTCTTAATACTATTAGTACAATAACGTATTAATTTTTTGTAGGAATCCTCGATAGAGCATTTCTTTTTCAAGCATAGACAATATGTAGGTATAAAAGTAAAAAAATAATGCCTACCCTCTCACTTATAGTGCTTACGTGATACTTGAACGGCCCCACATATTATGACTCTGAGTCTAAATTTAGTTAACGAAATACCTACTAGGACCTTTTTCATTGTCCGTTGACTGAACTAAAAAGTTCTATTATTTGTTAGTTCTATTATTTCATAGTGCCTATAAGAGTTCATATAAGAGTTTTTTAGTTAGTTAGTTAGTTTTTTTGTTTATATTTTAGTTTTAGTGTGTTTTATTATTTTCTTGTTTGTTTTTTTTGTTGTTTCGTCTGTAAATTTTATTAACTTGTTGTGCACTCTTGTCATAGGGTCGCTTGTCAGGGCAGGTGTGTTTTATAACTAAATATGTTATAATTCATTATGACTATTGTTATACTTGCAGAGCTAACCTATGAATGTATGTAACATTCTTATTGTTAAATGAAACGAGTATTTTATTTAATCACTGTGTTAATTATATTTTAATGTTAACCAGACAATGGCGAAAAAGGAAGTAAGCTTAATTATATTACACAGAGCAAATCATAAATACCAGATATAACATAGACAATAAGTAATGTATTCTATAATAATTGCTGAAGGCACCAAATTTACATTCCATAGACTAACACTCCTACTAAATTTGAGCCTTCTATTAAAGCTTACAAATGAAAACCAAACATTAAATAGCTTAGTTATAAAACTTTATATAAACATACTTGAGCAACACAGTAATATGATAGCTTTACATTTTTGGTTTCTCAATCACACCAAGTTTCTCTCTGAAATATTGAAATTTTACTTACATAGAGCTTTTGTAAATATATCAGCTAACTGACTATTAGTACTAACATATTTCAAATCTATCAATTTTTGTGCGTATTTTTCTTTTACAAAGTTATACTTAATATCAATATGTTTACATCGTTTATGAAAATCATTATTCTTGATCAAACAAATAGCACTTTGATTATCTATATGAAGATTAATACAACTCTGTTTATATTCGTTAATATCAAGCATTAACTGCCGAACCCAGAGAGCTTCTTTTGTAGCACAGCAGGATGCCATAAACTCTGCCTCAGTGGTAGACAGAGCGACGGTTGATTGTCGTTGAGTGCTCCACGTCACTGCTGCTCCATTTTTCATGAAGATGTAACCAGTGATAGACCTTCTGGTGTCAGGATCATTGACATAGTCGGCATCAGAGTAACATTCAAGTATGTTACTTTGAGTTGATCTGAAACAGAGTCCAAAATGTTTTGTTTCTTTTAAATACTTAAAAATACGCTTTACCGCATTCCAATGCATCTGATCATAATTATTGAGGAAGCGAGCAACTGTTGACACTGCATACATGATGTCAGGTCTGCTCACTATTGCAGCAAATATGAGAGAACCCACAGCTTCTCTGTAAGGAATGTGTTTGTTGTTGCTATCAGACTCAGTGCTTTTTACCAAAGTAACATGCGGATCAGCAGGAATGCTATTAGTATTGGTATCACACATGTTAAATCTTTTCAGCATCTCTTCAATGTACTTCATCCACAAGTTAGAGTCTTTTGATGACAATGCTTCTGCATATGTTTGTGGTGTGACAGAGAGTGGTACATTACTTGAGCATAGGTATGTCTTAGGTTCTGTGTTCTTATTAATTTTATTTCGAGGACGAAATGTAATATTAGAACTCTGAGGATACTTCACTGACATCTCCGGTACATACTCAGGGTCATCAGAACCATCGCTGTGATCCACGGGTGTATGAGACGACAAATCTGTGGTGTTATCTTCACGGTTTGAAAAACTTTCAATTACATGATCTGATTCTTTATTTTCTGATTCTGACAATGAGAGAGGAACCACATTTCTTGTTATACTATTCTCTAGGAAAATTACATTTCTACTTTTTATGATATTTTTTGTTTTGGAATCTAATAATCTATATCCTTTACTATTTTCACAATAACCAACAAAAATAAGTTTCTGTGATTTAGAGTCCCATTTCTTAATTTTCTCTTTAGGTATTTGAGCCATTGCATAACAACCAAATATTTTCATGTGACTTACATCAGGTTTCCTTCCACTCCACATCTCCTCAGGTGTTTTATAATTTAGTGCTCGTGTAGGTGAACGGTTCACTATGTATGCTGCTGTCATTATTGCTTCAGCCCACAAGTTTTTCTGTAAGTTAGCATTGATTAACATACATCTGGCTTTTTCAAGCAGTGTCCTGTTCATACGTTCAGATAAGCCATTTTGTTGAGGCGTGTATGGAATTGATGTTTGATGTTGTATGCCGGATGACTTCAAAAATTCAGTAAAATCATTATTTATATACTCAGTTCCATTATCGGTTCTTAATACTTTAATTTTAGTGTCAAGTTGGTTCTCTACAAGACATTTGTATTCTTTAAATTTATTAAGACATTCAGACTTTGATTTTAAAATGAAAACAGTCACTTTTCTAGAATAATCATCAGTAAAGGTAAGAAAATACCTTGCATTTCCAAGTGACTTCACTTCCATGGGCCCGCATACGTCGGAGTGAACAAGTTCTAGCAATTTTGTTGCTCGGAAACCTTCACTTTTGAATGGCAAGCTTGTTTGTTTACCTTCTATACAGGAAATACAGGTCACATTACTGCTCAGGGACATTTGCACACCTTCAGCACAGGTGTCCAGCTTCTTCAGGTCAGTGTAGTTCAAATGACCCATACGCTGATGCCATAAGTAGAAATCATCATTTTCTGTTGAAGCAGATATGTATGCTGGAATACTATGTGTATTTAGCCTGTACATATTATTTATCATTTTAGCAGCTGCAACTTGCTTGTTTGTTTTATTCAAAATTTTACAACCTTGTTTGTCAAATTGTACTTGACAGCCACTATTTATTATCTGACTGACAGAGAGAAGATTCGTAGCCAACTCAGGAATATAGAGAACATTCTGTACCTTGATAGTTTCCAACTTACCTTGTGTATTGACAACATTAATATTTACCTTTCCACAGGCCTTCACAACTAGCTTCTTGTCATTAGCTACTCTTATTGTGGAAATTGGAGGTGTAATTTCATCGTAAATCAAGTTACCATTCATTGTCATATGCATTGATGCTCCAGAATCAATATACCAATTATTGTCGTTGTTTATTGTTGCAGATAGCACAGCAACATACCCAGAATCTGTGTTCTCCTTAGACTTCTGTTCCTTTTTCTTACTTCGGCAATATTTGCTTATATGCCCATATTGATTGCACACATAGCACCTTGGACCTTTACTTGTTTTGTTTTTATCTTGAGCTTGTTTGACAAACTGATTTCCCTTACTTTTGACATACAATGCACTAGACTCAGAGCTTTTCACTTCTTGCAGAAGCTTAGTCTTCACAGAATCAGCTGTAATTGTCACACCAGAGCTTTCAAGTGCCATGATCATTGGTTGATACATTTCTGGTAAACCGGCAAGTAATAAAGTCCCAAGCCATTCATCATCGACTTCAAAACCAATGTTTCTTAACTTGTGAGCAGTGGTCATGATCTTGTTAACATAATCTTCAATGTTCAGACAATTTTCAAGTGTTGTATTGATCAGATCTCTCAACAGACCAACTCGGCGTGTCAAACCTTTGTCATCGAAAGCTTTGGCTAAATTATTCCAAACTTCTTTAGCTGTTTTGGCTTCTTGTATATGTACATAGTTGATGGGATGTACTAATAAGATAATTTTCGACTTCGCTTTTGTGTTAAGTTTGGGATCAATTGCTTCATTGTCTTTCGCGGTGACACAACTCAATAATTCCTCATGTTCGAGGTAGGTTTGCACTGCAAATCTCCACGTAGAATAGTTTTCTCTTCCAGTCAGCTTTTCAATCAGTGCCATCGTATTATTTGAAGACATTTTTTGCTGATGAAGAAAATTGAAAAACGCGTGGCAAGTTTTGAGGTTATACTGAACTCAATTTCGTACTTTTCACTTTAACTATTTTGTTTTTAAATAAAATCAGGTGGTCTGGGCCCATAACCTGTTAAATGAAACGAGTATTTTATTTAATCACTGTGTTAATTATATTTTAATGTTAACCAGACAATGGCGAAAAAGGAAGTAAGCTTAATTATATTACACAGAGCAAATCATAAATACCAGATATAACATAGACAATAAGTAATGTATTCTATAATAATTGCTGAAGGCACCAAATTTACATTCCATAGACTAACACTTATTCAATCAAATAATAAATAAAAGTGCGAAATACAAAGACATTCTATTTTCAGAGAGGGAAATATCTCTGTCGATATTTTGCCTATTTCTCATATTCGAATTGCTTTTGAATGATTAGAGAATTGCCTTTCTCAAGTTACATCATCGTTATGATTACGTCATAAAAATATTATTACACATTTTGATTCAATTTAAATAATGGATGCGAAAATTTGTCGAGAAGTGAAAAAATTTTGACGATAAAATTAAATAGTGTTTAATTTTAGTTATTCATTTGAAACTTCAGTAGTAATTTAATTAATAATCTTTTTATATTTCTCAACAATTTACTTATTTAACAATTGCTTATTGTTAACATAAAATATTGTTATTAATATGGTAATGTTTACGCGCCATCAACTTAGTGGATCAGTAATGTCAAACCCGTATGTTAATTATTCTCCTGTATCCTTTCTTATATAAATTCGTATTCATCTTAAATAAAAAAAGCTACTAATTAATTTATCTACTGTTCTTAATTCATAAACATTAGAGGTTTCAAATGTATGTTTTCCATGAATATTTATACGTTCCATTTAAATAGGTACATTGCATAATCAATTAAGTGTGCAATTAACGCATCCGTTAAGCACATAACATTTGCACTTAAAAAGGACTGTATACACGTATGAAAAATTCGATGTGCAATGCCCCAAGCCTTTCCGCTCCACTCGCTGCACGTCGATCGATCGTGTGCACACACCTTTTTATTTATTCACATTTATTTTGAACGCGTTATTGAATACCGACAGATAATAAAAATAGAAAATGTTTACCTATCGAAAAATCCAAACTGTCCAATGTAAAATTTCCAATTTTAAAAATATTTTGATTGGATGTTCAGGTATTTTCACATTGTTTTTGTAATGTCTGAATATTTTTCTTTTTCTGCTATTTTTATTAGGTAACATTTCGTAATGTTTGTACATTTTATATAAAGTAAAACGTCTCTTTCGTATTATTAACGTCAACTTAAGATGTTATCAATTCTACAGGCGGATCAAATAAACGGTTCTTTCATTCAAACTAAGTTAACCATGAAATTGAGATAAGCATGCAGTAAACTCAAGTAAATATAATTTAATACTTTATTTTCAAGTTAGCAGTAGTTCAAATAATAGCCCTATATATTCTATACACGGTAATACTTAATAAATAGTTTCTATCTTACAATAGATAATCATGGGCGGCGGTGTCACTTAACATCAGGTGAGCCTCCTGCCCGTTTGCCCCCTGTTCTGTAAAAAAAAAATATTGTAGTACTAGTTTAGTGCGCTGTTGTACGTTGTTCTTGAATAATACTAATTTGAAATACACGTAGTTTATAATGAGATAAAGAGCATGTAGTCAATGTGTCGTAATATCATTTAAACAACATAATAAATGTTTTAACGACCGACAAAGTTAGACGTACGTACATTATTCAGTTAAATTGTTAAATTTCATGAGCTTGAAACATGGTGCAACATGATAATAAGTTCTCACAGAGAAAGCTCCAGTGTTGGTTCTGCGAATTTTCCTCTTTTCTCTGAACAAGTATGAAACATAACTCAATAGTGAGGGGATTCGAGCGCAACCGAGTGTAAAACGGTCGACGTGGAGGGCGCATTTTCAAACTGACCGGCCACCGGTGCATTCTCCGTGATTTATACATAACATTGTTTGACGTAGGTGTTTTACGTAGCACTACGCGAATGCGCGTAGCATATCCTACGAAACCTTACGGCGTAGGGCGAAGTGTTATTGATACTGTCACTTTAAATATATATTACTAAGAAGACTCCTCTCTTGTAAATACATTTTAGTTTACTTGTACGTCCAAATACGTAATTAAAGAATGTTTTACATACATACAAGATCTACTTAGAGCTTCTAGTATATTTATGACAAAAGTCTTCTTCTTAGACAGATTTATATCTTTTTATATAAATTTAATACACAATTAAGGTAAATATTATGTGTTCCTACCATTTTAACTTAAAATTAAAAATTCTTATAATTAAAAAATTAAATACTTTTCAAACTATTATATTAAAAAAAAATCGCAATATTGGAAAGAAAATAAGCGTCTATATTTAAAATTGGCGAAGCAAAAGTAAAACGTATCCTTGATACGGGGATGCCCGTTCAGCGAAGTGGAAAATAGCCGACATAAAGGTCCCACATTCTGGTGCTGACCGGACACGGAAGCTATAAAATATATACGAGAGGTACCCTTCACATCGAGGGCCATAACCTCAACAAAATATGTTTAAAAGCCCCTTGAAATACACTTTTATAACGGAGTAGTAGTACATATTTTCTATTCGCTTTTGTGATAGATCATAGAAAAGATTTTATATTTATAGCATCAAAATGGCCTAAATTCGTTGTATTCTAGTTGTTTTGGTTTTCATTATAAAAAAACAGTACTTTATAAAATTGAGTTTTCTATAATATGCATGATCAACATTCAACAAAGTTTAATATTGAACAAAGATCGAAAGGAATAAAATTGAAATTGAGGTACATAAATAAGGTGAACAACAAGATGGCGGCGAGCGGCGGCCGGTGTTACCAGCAATTAATCTCCATTTCCCGCACGCGCCAAATCGCGTCGCCATTACGAGCACTGTTTTATTTCATTAAATGGACCCGCCGAATTAATGCGTTGAAACGTTTACTAAGAGAAAGAATAGAAAATCTACTAAATGGGCCGCTCTTGCATTACGCTGCTCCTTTTGATATTAAAACAAAAGATGGGATTCGCCATTTTGGATAAAGTTGTCAGATTTTTTTGGTACCATTACCATTTTTTTGCTTGGCTTTAGTTACATTTTATTTTATTTTTTTTATTTTCGTGACCTATATGAGTCTGACATATTTTTGTATTAGAAAAAAATATTTGCTTTTGTATCTGATTCCTTTTATAAACATTAATTTCAATAAGTACTATATGTATGAATGTTTCGAGTCTTGACATATTTTGTACATATTATTCTTTAGTAAAATAATATGTATAAACAGATTTAATACTATTGATAAACCTTAGTAATCCACAAAGATAGTAAAAGACAAATGGTATGTTGCAGGTGCGGACTTTGTTCGTGAGCGGACTTCCCATGGACGCAAAGCCTCGGGAACTCTATCTACTATTTCGGGCATATGAAGTAAGTTTTGACGCCAACTTCACCTCAAAGGATGAAGTTAAATAAATCACTGCCCATCTATATGTTTCGCTGTTTCGGGATTAAGATAAATTATTATGAGTCTGCCTGCCAGTCGTTATTTTAAATCTAATCCAATTCTAGTTTTTATTTTAAGTATTATAACACAACACAAAGGTACCAATACACAGCGATTTATTTTTAAGTTATCATGCCTGTATTGGATAATCGAATTCTGTTCATAAATCAAACATATTTCGCGATTGAGAAAATATTATCAATCGCGTTGCGTCTCTCGGCACGCAACGGGCTCGATTGGGATTACGGCGTCGTAAATATCATATGTCATGCCCCGATACGTAATATTTGGATTGAATCGATTCAGTTCATCGATAAGGGGTATTAGACTCGGCTGGCACGGATAGTACCGTGGCCATTTCTTCCTAAACTTAAACGGGGGTTCAAATATCGCGTGTATAAAGGTACGCGGTACGGGGTGATACCATTTTTGATCGCTAAATGTATTTCGTATGAACTGAATTTCGATTATTATTCGAAATTGAAAATGATTAATGTTCGTTAATTCTTGTAGGGCTACGAGGGTTCGCTGTTAAAAGTTACCAGCAAAAATGGCAAAACAGCATCGGTAAGTTAATTGATAATAATTTTTGTACTAATCATACTGGAATTGATTTTTTTAACTAGGGATATTTTTACAGCCTGTTGGATTCGTCACGTTCCACACGCGGGCTGGAGCGGAAGCTGCTAAACAAGATCTTCAGGTTGGTTCAAATTATATTTGTATGCAATCTATCTTAAAATCTAAAAATAATCAAAATTAAAAATTTATTCAAAAGTATTAAATTTTTCTTAACTAATTTGATAAAAATAAACATTATGTAATGACAGTATAAAATTGCCTAAAAGCAATTCGCTTTAGACACATAATAATTCACGTCAAAATCTCTGCATACGTGCGAGATACTACACCAAGGTGATATTTGTAAATACTAAGACGACGCACGGTGTTACTAAACCTCTTCTCATCACATGCCTCAACACAGCCAAAACGCACATAGTTAATATTCTCATTGTAGACTTGAAATAACATTTTCCCGTCTCCGAGTAACCGCATCGTTTATGCTAAGTCCATGCACATGTCGAATTGCCAACGTGAGCCCAACGTAAGCCACAAAGCCCGGTCCCAAGTGGTCTATTAATTACGGTGTAAATACGTACTGCATGTCACTGTTTGACAAGTTTTGATGTCACATCCCGAGCACTGTGTGGCACAATTGCAGGCGCAGGCGTTAAAAATACCTTCCAAAAATCAAGAACACAACGAGATCATTCCGGGTATTTTAAACAATAGACAATTGAGTACAGAATTGTTAAGTTCCATAACGCGATTGTGTCCCCTTGTGGACGAGCGGCAATGACCATCGTCATTATATCGGAGCGCCGCACCGCTCGCGGCTGTTCACAGCAGGGTGTCCGGTTCGACCCCGACATGCCGCAAACGATTCGGCTGGAGTTCGCTAAAAGCAACACGAAGGTCAGCAAGCCGAAGCCGGCCGTAGCCACAGCCGCGCCGGCAGCACATCCCGCATTGATGCACCCGCTCACTGGACGTAAGTACCGCCCTTTGCACACACCGCCCCGCGTTCGCTCGATTATACTGTATCGCCAACACGGCCGAATATTCCATCGTAATCTTACGGATAAATCCCAGTCCCACACATTTTATTGAAGTTTATAGTTGCTTTTACTGCTGTTTCTGATGAGACAGAGGTTACCATGACTAGGTAACTATAATTTAAACAACATACTTTATAAAATTTGTATGAAAAATTCACTAAATATACAAAAACAAAAAGATATAGAGTCAAATAAATCTAGTAAATAAAACCATTTTCCTAATTAAAGCAAAGTAAATTATTAATAATAATCCAATCATTAGCTTATATTACAGAAAAGTAATTAAGACTTAAGTTAAGAAGCTACCTCAAGCTCGAATTCTAACTCTAATTCTAGCTTTTTTTATTACGGAACAATTATATAAGTTAAGTTGGCGCTACTACTTTACTGAACTTAGTAAATGGATTAACGGAAACTCTCTCCTTCACTACCACATGTTCCTAACATTCATGCACAAACATACTGATTTAAATCCTTAAGTTTTTCCAATGCAACCTTGCGAATATTGCAAATATTGAGAACCTTGCGATGGCGTGTCGAGCGAACGCAAATTTTGGGCAAGTATATGTAATCGCTTACACGTACCACGCAAAGCCTGGCTCCGCGAAGCTATAACCTAGTCTACCTATCAGTCGATCTGTCGGGTTCTTTACTGCTATTCTATTTAAACACATAACGTTTTATGACAAGTCACGTTCAACTAGCTTTCTTTTTGATTAGTAAGGCACGTTATTGAAATATTTTTCATATTTCGATTTCGACTAACGATTTCCTACCGTTATTTCAATTATGTTCTTTTGATCAGTTCCAAATTTGTGGTTCCTTAACTTTCCAAAGAAAGCCAGCTGATTATAAAAAAAATATCCAATGAGACTAAATATATATGAAGTTGTAAATATTCTTTACCTTTGTAAATCTTTGTATGTTCAATTGGTAACTCTGTGTACAGATTTAGCCAGTCCGTTCTTCCCCGGAGGGGGCGCTGAGCTTTGGCATCACCCGTTAGCCTACGGGGGGGAGTTGCCGACTTTGTCCCATGGACTGGTGCATCCAGCCATCCACCCGCAGATGGCACCCGTCCGTTCTTATCTCTGACTAGCTGCCGCCGATAGGCCACACCACGTAAGTACAAAATTAGTTTATAAAAACCAAATAGTTGCATTTCATCAAAGAACTATAATAATAATAAGATCTATTCCCCAAACTCTTAGGTAATTCCCAAATCTTATTATTTAATGAGGATATAGTTCATTCGCCTCTTATTCCGATCGCCTTTATCTCAGAACTCCTTGTGAAAGTTGTATGCGCAAGAACCAGATTTTTAAAGATTTGATGAATTTTAAATATCACCATGATTTCCACTATAAGAGTACTCTTAGTAGAAATATATGTATTGATGTATCGGCGCTGTTCGAACTGTTACAACTCCTCAATGCATACCATATTGCTGACACATCCCGCTTTATACCCAAGTCAAGTCAAGTCAACAAATGAGAGGTAGTTGTTGCATGGGAAATTTCTTCCCATGCAACAACTACCTCTCATTTTTCCCATCAAGTCAGTCGCTCTCCTAACTCTTATCCGAGCAGACATATTTTTTTAATTGTTCTATTTCGTGCTATTTCCATTGTGAATTTATAATATACCTATATTGAAATCAATAAATCTTTTTTTAAAAAGATCCCAATCAATTACCGCGTAACAGAACGCTCAGTTTGCTTACCTATAAGTCGCTGTTGTACACTATATAATTTTTTTGATCGCTGGCAGACCCCGTTGACGTTAGGCGCCTGCGTGTTACCAGCACCCGCGCTGGGTTCGCCAGGGGCTGCCCACGCCCCGCCTGCGCACCCTGGGCACACACCGCACCCAGCGCATCCCGCGCCCTGCTCTACTCTTTTCGTCGCCAACCTTGGCCAGTTCGTATCAGAACACGAACTCAAAGAAATATTCAGCAGGTACGTCTGTTTCGATGGTCTTCTGTTTTCAAAAGGAACCAACTGGGTGTAAACTGCCATGAACATGACGAATTCATTTTGTAATATATGTTTGATATACATCTTTATGTTAATCAAATTTTTGGCATAGGCTCATTTTTAAACGTATCATCCTTTTTGCACAAAATAAATCTAATCCAGTTGGTTACCTTACTCAATCTGCATGGATACATTAATAAATTGTAAGAAAATATATAAGATATTGAATGAAAGATAAATGTCTCACAGTGCATGTTGCACCATGTGTCCAATATGGATTTAATAATAAACAAATTATTTGACTCAAACTATAAAACATTTTAGTTTGCGTAAGATAAGGCCTGCACCCGTATCACCTCAAGCATGACATCGACATTATGTACACAATATCACATAGCGAATGACAGCACCAATTATTAAATCACTACACTGACCGCAATGCACCTTTTAAACAAAATAAACTATTCCAAATTTAAAACAACATTGCAACGTGCGTTTACTTTTAATTTGCCTCGGGTAGTACAAGTTATTTTGCAATTTCAACAATAATATACACAGTATTTCGTAATTTAAAAAATCGCGCTTTCCACGTCAGAACGCTGACCTGTCTATATAACTTAATATTAAAAAAAAAAATTAAATGTACAACATACACGTGAGGCTAGAGGGGATACGAATGTGGGCATATGTAATCATGACAGTTGTGCGGGCTTCTCGCGATTGCGGCTCTTGACCGGAGGAGGTGGTTCTGGCCCCGTAGCCTTCGTCGACTTCGTAACCCCAAGCGAAGCGGCCGCGGCCATGACTCGACTGCAAGGCGCTCTGCTCCTCAGCTCTGAGGCGCCTATCCATCTCGAATACGCGAGGCATAAGTTGGCACACAACGGCTGGATACTCGCACATGAAGTATGCACGCGCACTGCTATTTCAATACTACACCGTACTTTTTAGAGTATCTTTCAATAAATTATTTAAAATGTGTAGCATGATTTGATACTACGTATTTCAGTTTTTGTATCTCTATAAATTAATGTTCGGTCCAAAGTTTAATGAGTATTGTTCTAAAATCACTTGCACCTTGCACATAGTTACCCGCTTTGAGTGATATGACTTGCGTTTAATAAACTAATGTTGCTTTCTATCAGCAGGGAGTCAAAGGGGGAGAAGAGAGCGAACAACATTAATTCGTTCGTGGCTCTCGGCACTTGACAACCGGCGCATTGAGGGACGCGCGATACTTTTCCTCCGAACCATATCCAAAATAGAATTTCAGCAGTGGAAGATGGAGCTCTCACAACCCTATATCCACTTTATTGCTTACCAGGCCAGACATATTAAAGTCAAAGTGTGAACGATATTTTGTTTTGATCATTTTCGTTTCTATATTTGGCTTTAAAATGTTCGGTCCCCATATTGTAAGAGCTCTCTTCATATTTATGTTATTCGTAGGAACAACGTCTAGAGGTGTGGTGTATTATGTTGATACCAAATTTAGCGTAAATTTACTATAAGTTTAACATTCCACTTTATTGTTTACCGTTTGCAATGAAATATTTTAATATATAATTTTTGATAATATGTTAAATGTATCTTTTATGTAATATTTAGATTTATTTACAACTAACTTATTATATATTCGTTTTTATATAAAGGCCGATTTATTCAACTGAGACCATTATTGTAATACTCACTGAGTAAAGACCAGTATAGAAAGGTTTATTGATTGTATTTCTTTCAATTTATAGGAACAATTCTATGCTAGTGTTGACGCAGTTTATATCAGAAATTTATTGCGTTAGAATATATCTCATTCGAATAAGCTAAAAACCAAAGGTGCCCTTCATAGAAAGATTACGTTTTGTTAACTAAATATTTCAAGTTAAATGATTTTTTTAAAAGTTGTAATATATAACGATACTTTTGTTTAGTCTCGATAATATTAGTATTTAAATGAATTTCACGAATATTTCAAATTATATTTACCAAATGCTTTCTTAGTGATTTTTATATTTGAACACTCGTTAAAACGCTGGCACTTTAGTGTTGGTCTTACGATCCTATCTATTAAAGGATAATGCAATAAAGGTAATATAGTGTCGCCCCCTGGTGTCGCTTACTGTAAAGTGCAATACATTACTGAACACTCGAGTCCCAACGACCGGCACCACTGTCGTTTAACTTTCTATGTATAGTATTAGAACTAGTGAAAATGACACTTCAAAATATAATTTTCGTATTCCCAATCTTATAGCAGCATAATTGGTATTATGTTGGTCCATTCTAATTTTCACTAGCTCTGAGACTACTTTTACTTACTTGTGCCTTGATCTATTTCAAAATTTGGTTAACAATCTTTATATCGTTTGTTTATCTGTAATATACGTCAGTGGTATCGAGATCAGTTCAGTGTTGCGAGAATTTAGCCTTGGCCTTATAAGATTAAATAAATGTAACCTTAATGTTAAAACTAGTTATAATTAACTGGCGACTCGCCGTGCTGAATAGTGATGATGTTCTATTTGCATGCTTCGACGAGCTTCTTGGTTATCTTATAAAACAAATAGTAGATTTACTGTGTAACCTTTAGGTCAATACCATATAAATTAGGTAAGGGTATTTATTGTAGATCACCATAGTTACATTAATAATAAAAAAAGTTATTCATACATAATTATTAAACAATGTATTGAAATAAAATTTTGAGTGTTAGATATAATTGAAATGAAAGATTAATATATTTTTATTTTTAGCTAGTTAACTATCGCAAACAAAATGGACTTACACCTAATATGTGGGTACAAGAAAGTACATTGCGTTTCGATATAGCAATAAACCAAAAAATGTATAAATTATAATTGCCTAGAAACGTATTCTGCTGTAATATGTAAAAATTATATGAAAAAAGTAAAAAAAAAATATCCCTGCATAGGCTAATTATAAGGTTTCGAAAGTTTTGATATAATTGACGTGACACACCGATGCGTGCACGCAAGTGTACAATTCCGTAAGTTCTTATGAAAAATATCTTAGTCAATATTTAATAGAAATATCGTCAATTTTTAAACAAACTTAGCTAAATTTTATACGTTGTTTATAGTAATCGATAAATGTGAAACATACCGATCGTAGCGTATACACCAAAGATAAGCGATTTACATAATATAAATACTAACCTCTGACCGTACCAAACATTATTTGTAGGCGCGTACTGCGGGAATATCGAATATCTAATATTCCAATATCAAGGAGACTAGGGCCTTATATATTCTTAAAATCCTATCGAATTCCAATTTAACATCATATTTCTATTCATAAATCGACATATTCCTCTTTAATATTTGAAAGGCCCACGTCTTGTAAAAGATATAATCGTATTACGGAAAATCCCAAAATCGCTGTCATCTAACTACTAAGTCAATGTTTACTTATTTAATTCGGTATATTATGCTAATTCGTATGTAAGTGATTGTGTAATAGTGTAGTAGAGATCTCCCATAACTTCGGCGCGCGGTGACCTCTATGCAAGTGAAATACAACGAAATTCCTGTTATTGAACTTTGTGCATATAAATGTAGTTTCTGGACTTTGTATAAGCGGGCAGCGCTCAGGCGTTAAGTGCCCTTGAACTATGAATCGATGTTCCTTGTACGTTTAATTAATTTCACCCTCTTAGTTTCGCGTGTCTCGTGACAAGTATTCCTGTGTTCAGAGGCTGCTAGGGGTCGCCAGTGCCGCTAAGATTCCGTCCAACACACTAGCTAGCGTAAGAGACGTCCAGTGGCTGCGGACACGGCTACGTCACCTATTGCGGGACTACTCGATACATATCATCGTGTAATATTAATGTAATTAGAGTTAAACAAAACTGTTTCATAGAGACGTTTATTCTGTATCCTTGTCTACTTCTCATTATGCAATCGGCTATATGTCACGCTAACTGTTTTACGTTATCGGATTTCTCGCTTGGCTAAATTTCACCTTGATATTTCAGCTTGTACGAAATAGAATTATTTAGCGAAGATCAAATTAGATTGAGAACAAACGGGTGGATACGCGATAAATAATTGATGATTGTTTACGATACAGAGTAGAGGCGAGCGTGACATTGCGCCGTGATAGGGTAGTTGGGGTGTAGCATCGCCTTGCAAGTTAGGTTAAGTGACGCGGTAACACAAACGCCGTGCATCGGAAACATATCAATTCTGTGCCCCTTAATAAAAATAAAAGTTAGCTAATAACTAATATAAGAAATACATATGAATAGCATAAAGAAACAAAATAATCGTTCGAAGTATCAAATACATTCTAAGTGTTGTTTTCGCACGCCGAGAAATATTGCGAATTAGATATTCTCTAAATGGTTGACGCATAGTACCCGAGTAGTGTCGCGCAATTTTTATTATTTTAACTTAATTATCGCAAGTAGTTTTAATTTTTCTTGTTATATGTAGGCTAAAGGCTTAATTGCTAAAATAATTTTTAAACGCTTTCGTATTCAGTATTAATGAACTTGTTTTTGTTTATTGCGGTGACAATTGTAAGCGTTGCTGAAAATTTCTTTCACCCAGCAAATTATACCATACAAATATATAAATTAGTGGTTAATCGTTAGATTTGTGTGACTTGGATTATTTAAAGCTTTTAGAGCAAAGGTAAAGTGTTATTGTGGTTTAAGAAAAAAACATAATGACATTGTAAAAATAGTGATAAATTTAGCTTAATTGTATAATTATTATGACTTTTATAGATGTTCATTGATTTTTCTTTTCTTACTTCATTGACTATTGTGGCATTGGAGACGTCATTGTTAATTCAAATAAATTTGAGCTCATCCTCAATCGAAGTTTTTATTCATACATCCCTTCGATATTAACGTCGACAAGTCTCCAAATTGATATCAGTTCAGTAAATTTCTGAGACAAATTTTCATTTTCTCTCTGGTGTACGATCAAAGTCTATTTACAAACTGTATTAAAATCCTCTTCATTCTGTCATTTGTAATTGAAAATATAGATATTAATATTATATGTCGTTTTTAGGATACCAATATTAGGATAATTATTAAAGGTTGAGCTTTGAATTTGCTTTGTAGTTGCTTCAATACGTCTTCTTGTAAAACGAGTAACAGTAATATACATTGTCTTTGTTTTACAAAGACGACGTAGATTGAGGGTTAAATCGCTAAATTCTTTCCGTAATTACAAGGCAATGTTGTATTTATGTTATAATTAGTTTTAAAGCATTATAGGGTCCAAAGATTGGGAATAAAGATTATGCGAGAAATCATTCTTGTTTCCTTAGTTCAATTGGTCCTAGCAGAGTATCAGAAGTTTTAATGACAACATGAATATTTAAGGCCCCTACGTATATGGTACACATGGAATAGTCTAAAAGGGGTGGATACAATAACTTGCCCCAAAGGCAACTCGTTAGAAGAATGGTTCAAGTATTTTGAACAAAAGATTAGAATCTGCCGACATACTAATGTTAAAAATCGCTAACAATTTATATTTAATGTTAGCAAACATTAACTTTGGTTTACGTTATAAGACAGTGATTCCCAAAGTGGTCTATATCGACCCCTATCGGTCTATGACAACCTGCAAGGGGTCTACGTCAGCGAAAAAAAAAATTAGGGGTCCATGAAATGAAAACATGTGTTTTTACTTTAAGTTTTTAACACTAAACTTCACTACAGTTAGAAATTTACAAGAAATCAATATCATGTAAGTAGGGGATACCCAACACGGAAAAACATGGCAAGGGGTCTACGACACAAAAAAGTTTGGGGAACTCTTTTATAAGACATAATTTTAGTTGCAGCAAGTATAAATAAGGCACTAGACAGCAACAACAACATTGGCTGTTCTATTTATTTCATTTTTATAGAACAGAGGACCAACAGGCAGGATTCTTACCCACCCTCACGATACCGCCGACCATGGACACTTTCAAAGCCAGAGGGTTCGCGAATGCGTTGCCGGCCTGTTAAGAATTCTAAACTTACACTCATTATTTAATGTGTATGCAGAGAGACGCTGCGGTGCTTACTTAGGCGAATTTTTTGAGTCAGGTGTCAAAATTTAAGATTTTTTTTCCATACGGAAGTCATACTTACCGCTAAGTCTCTACTCTCTTTAAGTAGATTTAATGCCTTGTGATCTTTCTGTGCCTTTCATTAAAATAGTGTCATCTAAGCATTAATCACAAGTGTCGGAACATTATCATTGCATGTGATACTCAAGTGCAAGTACATAAGGCGTCATAGTGTAACGCCAGTTAATTTACATATTAAACTAGGTGTTTAGGACCCGGGGGTTCAGGACGAAGACAATTTGAACTTACTTCGACCCCATTCGAGACCTCAAGTAAATTAGTGCAATTAATATAACATTAGCCTCAAACTTGTACTCAACTAACCTGATATTACGTAGTTAGTACATTCTAATTAATTCGCTCTGGATTTTCTTAATGACTCCAACGATCGGCCGTGCATCAGCGCTGAGACGGGGAAGCGGAAATACCTTCATGAAATTACATGTAATATGCTATTAATTAGTATTAGGTGTGGTAAGATGTATTTTAGATAATTATATTTTGGAAATCGGTACTACGTAGCTTAGTGTCTATGATAATAAACCCTCAAAGATGATGATTTTGCAACAACAAATTGAAAAATATTAGTAAAGTTTTATTAAATACAGTGATCTTTTTTATGTCTTTATTATTTTTAATAAATTTGTATACAAAACAACTAGATATCCCGGATATGTTGCTTTGCAGGTTTAGAGTACGATAATTTTACTAAAAATTATAAATATTTAAAAACTTCTCTGAATCATATATTTATATGATTAATCATACATTTATTCTGATATGATATAATAATAATGTTATAGTATGTATATATGTATATTATTAGGTGACTTTGCCATGAACACACAATGTCAGAAGCAGTCCCAATCCAAAAGAATGGATACACGCTTTTCTTTGACTCGTATATAATTATAGGAATTAGTTCGTTTATCTATTGATCTAAAAGTTATAATTAAGCAGTTCTACGTCCAAAGACAGCCACAGAAACTCTGATTATCCACCAACGCATCTTGTTCCATTCTGTACCAGGATTCCCAATGATGAAAAGCATCGGGAGGAAGCCAAAAATCTAATAAAAGCAAAACTTTAATGGACTCGTATAAACTCGCACACGTAAAACATTTTCATTATAAGTTTTACCCGAAGAGATTTCTTACATTGTACACAAATAGTTAACTTTACCAAGAAATTTCCTTTTGAAGTACCAGCAATTTCTGTACTAACAAAATCGTAAAATCAACACTTAACAAAGTGGGACCAAGTATGCACTAGGAAATTAAAATGAGCGCAAGTAGGTAACTGTATCGTTGCTGCATTATTTTTACCGCATACAATAAACAGGATAGCTTAACTAACAATAAGAAGCCACGTACATTGCAGAGAATTCAGCTGTTACCCGTGGGAGAAAACTTTAAAGGACCCTCTACTACACAAATTGCCTATCTCTGTTCTTGTTCATATAATACGAGTATTCTAATTTAAATTACTAAAAATACGTAGTATAAATTTAAGCTTATAAATTTAATATGTAGTTTGAAAATTCGTAACATATCAAACCAAATTATGATAGAAGTGAAATAGCTGAAATCAGATGTTAAATAATGTCAATAGATTTCATAATTAAACGAGAACCAACTGACTACGTCGTCAATCAAATAACGTTAAATGTGTAGTTTACGACAGAATGATTAAAGGAAATGCCTGAAACACAAACAGTAGAATAGACATAAAAAACACTTTTAACTTTTCATTACAAACACAAAAGCTTTGTGCTAGCTTCGGCCGCCTCCATATTTTAAACTAAACTTCAGAAATATGTACAAGTACGCAGGGTATAGAATTTTAAGATTTCCTGCAATTAATAAAGATATACATAAATGGAGTTTGGCAGATAAGTAACTTTTCTTTTAACTTGTATTTATAGTATGAGAATGTATATGTAAAACAATATCTAGTCCATTAAAGCATGAATGTTAATAAATTAGCTTAATTCTATTCATTTTTAAAGGTTTTTATAAAAAATGCAATTTATCAAATTGTAAAAAAGCATTTTATTACAACACAATTTAACGGAGACATATTAACATAAAAACGACAAAATAATTAGTTATGTAGCAATTATTAAAAGCAAATTGCCAAATGATAAGCGTTCATTTGTTTCAGTGGATATAAGTACACATTAGGAATGAAACGAACTATGTAATTTCAACTAAACCACAATTCAGTAGATAGGTAGTGGTCACGAAAGTGCAGCACAATGCATTTCCAATACCATTGAGAGTTTCAACCGTGATAATAACAGAACCTAGCTGCTATTTAGATATCGCTACAACCTAAGCAGATTTAACTAGCATTTTCTCTTTAACTCTACGCTTTAAAATGGCTTCATTTCCTATTATTTAACGGTGTTTCAGACAGTATCTTCCGCTTGAATTAATAGAATAAAAGCTATGACAAACAAAAATTACTTCTCGCGGTGGAGTTTTTCACTTCAATAGATCATCTATTGTGTCCATTACGACTATTAGGGAATATTTCAAACACTCATAAAATATTAATTAGGTGTGCCAAATGCAATATTGTCAGTTAATTATGAATATTGGTAGCATTACAACACTTGTATTTATTTGGTATACAAGTCTATAGGAGATTACTTAAAGACAACTATAAAAGGTTAACTCGGATATTTACTTGAAAACAGTTCATAGCATTCATCACGTAGAACTCCATTCAGTGATCGCAAGCTCTATACCGCGAAGAACTAAAAAACGAAAAAAAGGAACACGAATGAAAAGCAAAGTTAACTGGAAAGCTTTGTTTACATGTTTCGGTTTTGAAATTGTGGACTGTCGGGACCGCACCCGGTTGTTTTAATTAAATTCGTATTGAATAACACTTAGTGCACATTGGAATTTCCAAATGAATACACCTCGTTGATGTAGCAAATAAAAGCGGCCTGATTAAAACAGATTCCCTTTTATTGCAAAGTATTGAGGACCAGTGCGTTGTAAGCGCAAATGGAATTGATGCTGGAATATAAAAAAAACATTCATACCTACGCATTACGATTAAACGCACACAACATTAATCGATTTCAATTTACCGTTGCACGCTGCAGTGCTATAAACATACCGTTTATAAGCTTAAGTGATTTCAAAATCAACATGCTCTTTTCACAAACGTATTCAAAAACTAACAGTTTTCATGAATACAGCGACTAAAGAGGCGCCTCATGCCGAAGTTATAAAAAAACCTGTCTTCTAAATTTTTTTGTTAAAAACAAAAAGGTATCAATTCTAAAGAGCATCACAGACATTGAAGAAAAACGTATTAAAGATAATGAAATGCATGTGTTTGGCAATAGTTTCTTAAAGCTCAATAATTCAACAGATCTACAAGAATACTTAAGTAGTATATTCAGTGGTAAAACAGACTTAAAATGTGAAACAGCCGTACGTGAAACCCAAAGTTCTTGGTCCTCACAGTGTCTGGGTGAAATGTGGTGTTGTGTACCCGAATAACAAGTAGATGCTGCGCGCTAGCATAAGCGTACGTGACGTCACGTACGGCACGGCACACCCCTATGAATACACCGATACTGAAACTGAAACGTTTTAACTAATGAGGATTTTTATTTGAAATGCCAATTCGAATTCGATCCCGATCGTTGAATTACAAAATTGCGATAACTTTTAAATATTGCTCTAGTGAATAACCCGCTTTGCGATTTTAAAGTAACGAAACCTTTTATTAAATCGTATCGACTAGAAATACTCGTAGATATAAAACTAATGGAGGTACTATCTTGTCGACCATACATTGTTTATTTTTTTAATTTATAGACAAGTTTTCTGAGTTTGCACACACTGTACAGCTCAGTTTTAGACACTGCTAGTTTTCACACCATAAATTGCATTTTATAGGTAAACAATAGTTTGTATATACGTCCTCAATGATGACAGTCGCACACCTAGGCAGTACAGTAACCATATGGATAATTTTTTTTATTTCTATACAGTAAAACAACTGATTAAAATATCCACCTGAGATTACAACTTATAACAAAACTAGCTACTCTTACTCAGGCAGAGTACAAACAAGCAAGTCTTCGTATAAGTAAACCTTGCGCAATACCTCCAAAAGTTGCAACCTCAGGTTCTTGCTTGGAACCCGCAACCACATTATGCAACCAACCAGTAAGAACCCTTAATAGTGTACTGATGTAGCCAGCTCTTCTGACACACAATTACGGATATATTATATGAATCTCATTAAATTCCACAGACATGGTCACGCATCGCTTATAAGCCACAGAAATCTTAGCGGTTTACAAATGACAAAAAATACTTGTAGACACAAATTTGGATCGAAAATTGATGCCAATAAGCCGTCTGTAAAATATAAAATAAAAATAATGGTTACCATGGTAACTTTCGACCGTGTTAAAATTAATATCGGCAAAGTTCAATTCAACCAATATTCACATTAATCATTTAAGCTACCGCGAAACAAACATTGACCAGCGCTAAAATTAATAAACTTTAATATTAAAGGTGACCTATATTAGCTATCAAAGGCTCAGAAATAATATCGAATAGAGAATTAAGTATTATTAATAATTAAGGTGAGAAACGATTATTAAATTAATTGCATCTCACAGTTTAATCTGCTTATGTCCTCGCGAGATAACACTAATGATTCGATTTTAGTCTTGATATTAAGACTGACCTTAATAGAGTTATGATTTAATCATACAGAATTGCGGGATTTTTTTTTATGGATTTTATATTACCTTGGAACGTGATTCTAATAATTATTTATCTGTGTATTCATTATTTTGTTTTATTTTTTCATTCTGATATTCTATTTATATTTTAATTCTGATTTATTAAAGAAATGTATAAGTAAACTTAGTGTAACAATCTCTCGCTGACCATGAGCTATGTAATTAACGCAATATATTATTTTGATCAGTATTATAAGGTAGTAATAAATTAAATTGAAAACTTCAGGACCGATTTAAAAACAAATCACCTTTAGCCACCTACATTGCTCTTAAGTAACATAACACAAACCTATTTTTTAAAATTAGTTATTTAAAAAATAAATGGCCAGCCAAGCGAAACTGAGACACACATATACGGGAACATACTTAAGTAAGAGATATATGAGATACAGTATGTATAAAGATGTTCTACTTTTACTTTCTTAGATAGATAAGCAACTAGATGGACCGCCAGTTGCCTTCATTAATTTATGTTTAATATTTTCCTTTTATGTAATGCAACGAAGTGTTAATAAATAAATAAATAGATTGAAAACGAACAACATAATAGGTTTTATAACTATCGACAAAACATTTGACGGAACATTCTACGTAACAATACTAAAAGATACCAGTTGTTAAAATGACTTTTCTTTTCTTTCTTTTTCTTTTTACAGAACAGGGGGCAAAGGGGCAGGAGGCTCACCTGATGTTAAGTGATACCGCCGCCCATGGACACTCTCAATGTCAGAGGGCTCGTGAGTGCGTTGCCGGCCTTTTAAGAATTGGTATTTTCTTGACTATTGTTAGACCACAGTCGTCACTAATTAGGAGATCATAAACTTGAGCCAATTTAAATATTTTTGTATTTATTCATCGCATGTATTGACGTACATGATACCAATTTCGAAACGTTGTAATACAGACCATCCATCGTTAAGTTCACTGAGAATTGCCAACCAAATTTTTCATTTGTATGCACTCGTTCAAATCGATGTTTATTTCTCATTTAATAACGATGGTTCTGCTGTTTCAGCAATTTCAATACATTTTTTATAGTTTATTGTTCGTTGGTACTTAGCGATGTAATAATAGTAGTTTGTGGAATTATACTAAAACTGAGAATCTTTCATAAATTTCATATTTACAAATTACCTAGCTAATAAATTTAACAAGCTTAAAGGTTTCTAAAGATCATAACCTTGTTCTGAGTTTTATTAAAATATCGTTTTTTTAAATGAAAATACTTTCCATAAAACATGTTTATTCAAATAATATTTCTAAAATAATATTCACAAAACACCAGCCGGATATAGAAGATGTAAACGAAAGCCTCTTCAAAACATTTGTTTAATGAAATTCCCCGCGTAGCAATCCTTCAATTATTCAAATATTGTTTAAATTTCCATTCAAAGAATATCCAATCGAGACCGAAATTTTTTACGTAAACACTACTTTGGTTTCTTTAATTTATATCATTTATCCAAACTTTGGAATCTTAAAGAAATCTTTCTATCTTATATCTTTCAACGAGCAATTCTTGTTTATATATATATATATATATAAATATATATATATATATATATATATATATATAAATATATATATATATATATATATATATATATATAATTGAATCTCGGAATCAGCTCCAACGATTTTCATGAAATTAAGTATACGGGGGTTTTGGGGGCGATAAATCGATCTAGCTAGGAATCATTTCTTAATTCTTCATATTTCATCATTTTATTAGTATGTAATTCGTACTTAAATATAATTTCCAAAAAAACACAATTTATAGAAAAAATCATCCAGGTTGTTAATACATATTTACATTAGGAAAGATATTTTCTACAATTTTATGTTGTGTTTGACATTTTTTTAGCCTTAGTACCATTATCAGGCTCGATGACGTATAAAAAATATCAGCAATAAATCGTACATAATCCACTAATACTTAAAAAATTCACTAAACATTTGAAACTACAAAAGGTACATTTTTATAATACGAATGACGACTTCCGTTAAATATTATAGTATCGAATGACATATTTTTGTTTCATATATTATTTGATGCAGGAACAAACAGTCATTTAGTGATCTTTTGTCATATACAAGAAATTTATTTTGCAACTTAGATCGGCGTGACAGAAACAAAGAGTTAATATAGAATGTCTAAATTCTCTTTCCCCTATAACATTCCGTTATTCACAAAAACGTTTAATATCTGCTCAAAGAGATGTCTCAATTAATTATAGTACTTTTTAACCTTTTAAAAGCTACAGTTTACGAGTAGAAAGTCTATTAAACTGTGTCAAATCCTAATACACAAATCTGAAATCCAACATATCAATATAACAAAATAAAATACTTAAGATCCTTATTTAAATAAAACTTCTTTACAGGATTTAAACATGAATTTATAGCATTATTTAGATAAGTCGATGGTTCGAGCGCTTTACTGAAATCGAGGAAAAAGACTCAATTTAAACTTTAAATCTCTCACTCTGACCATTTGAGATAGAGAGGCAAAATTAAATTATAATGTTAATAAGTTATAATTACGTCTACCGTTTTAATTAATTATAAGTATGTAACAATGAAAAACATATAAATATTTACAATACTTTCGACTGACATATTTGTGTTTATTGCTAGACTTCTGTAGATACCTGAAACACGCTGTTGATTCATTACAATATGTTTCTTCACCATGCAAGACAGTGATGATCTGGCGTAGTCAGAGGGCGATCAGGTATGTTGCCGAATGTCGTGATATGCGCAAAATTCCTTTCAGTTGCGTAAACATTTCCCCAAGGCAAAGTAAGTAAACTGTGGGCGACCAAGGACGGAAGAGTAGCGCGCAATCGGCTCCCTAATTACTGGCAGTAAAAACTAATTGCAAATGGCTGAGTGCCGCAACGTCCGCGCCCTCTATTATTAACACCCAAATGTGACTAATCTACTGTTCAAATATTCACGTATTTCGAAGATACTACAGCTTGTTTGAAGATTGTCTCCTTTGATGTTAAATAGCTAAAATAGGTCATAAATAATTATGACCTAATTTTAACAATTATTCTAGGGATAACTAGAATAACAGGGTCGATTTAGAATAATAATAGGCTTGAATTAGGTAAACATCAAAATTGAAGTCCGATCAAAATTGTTTAAAAATAATACTTGTTAAGATATTTGTTGTCAATTATTTTAATTTTTGTATCCTTCCAAACACGAGTAAGAACTAGTACATGTCATAAGTTATAATTACAACAACTTATTATTAAATATAATATTGTTTGTTTTTGTATGATAAATCTAGGTTCTTAATCACATATTATAAATAAAATATAGATGGCCCAATATGATGTATGTTTAATCCGTTTTGAAAAGCAATATAACATGTGTTATGTAATCACAAAAATAATGTGGCCGCCTAGATTTACTTACGGGATTATTTTTTTTTAACACACTGTCACCATTTTCGGTGTAAAGGAAGTTGATGTCTTCACCATGTCCATTGGTACACAGCCGGAGATGGAACCAATGACCTTATAAATCGAAACATAAGTATATTCAAAAGCTTTACGAATAGGATTAGGCTTCGGTATGTTCTTGGTTCTAACAATACACGAAATGTATTTATAGTCAAACGAGCTAACGTCTACGACATAATACGGTCGAATATCTTCATGAATGGCTGAATAGAAAATTTGAAAATCCTTTCACGTTATTTGTTTGCAAAAATAGCCCTTTATTATCGAGTTACACGAGGCTAGTTTTTCATGCTAGGATAACAAGCAAGCAAGTAACCTAAAAACTAAAAAAATACCATGATAGTATACACTAAAATAAGTTTATTAAGGTTTATAAGGAAAAACAGTTTGTTTGTTTTTTATAAGTTTTTTTTTCAATTAATTGGCTGAAAGAAATGTATACTTTAGGCAAAACTTGTTTTGAGACTGATTTGGTTTTTTTTGAATTAGCGTCTTGTACGTGTTAGTCAGGATAATATTTGTGAGAAAACGATATTTTATAAGCAGTGTAAATTTCCTAGCTTGATTTGTTTTCAAACAAGTAAAGTGAACAAGTAATTAAGGCGCGCTTATCGAATATGAAAGTATTCGATATGATTTTTAATTAAATATTTTACGGACGTAAAAGATGTTTGGTTGTACTACCTTAATTGGGCAAACCCGTCATTTGTTTCTTTAATTAATCAGTTTATATGTTTATATATATCTGTCCCAGATATATATAAACCAGATAAATATTTCGAAAACCGATGCCAATATTTATCCAGAGGCAGTATTATCCCACCATATATGTTACCAGCTAAGCACCAGAGCACTTAAAAGATAATAAACTAAATATAACGTCAAAAGCCTAACCATACGACGTGTTAACATTTTAAATTAAAGTTGTTAACAATTTTTATTTACGGAAACAACTTCTCGCGGTTAAAACGTAAAAGTTAAACGAAGCTTAAAAAACTTACGTTCCAAACTAAAACCTCTTGAAATACCTGCGTAATTCATCTTTTTTTAATTAAAACTGAAGGAAATTTTGCTCTAATAGTCTCCTTTCATTTTTAATTCCAGCCGCCATCTTTTATATATAAATAACATTGCATTAAATAAATTATTAGACGGTTTGCTTCAGCTTTCGGTAAATCTGTTTTAAATGTTCGTTAATGATTTTAAGGCTAAACAAATCACGAACTTCATTTGGCACTTCTTTATGGCTTCTGTAGTTAAGATTGTCTTTGGATGACGTGCGTGCTGCTTCAAATACATTGTTTTTACCCAAAATACTTATTCAGTAGAGCTGTAGGGGTCAACCCTATACGGGTCTTGAATTAACCTTCTGACACATGTTGTTGATATTTGGGTAAAAAGGTAAGGTAACGTTTCTCTCAAGTCAAACACAGATTTTGTTAAACAAAAGTCAAACTTTGTACTTAATCTCTACCCTAAATCTGAATCTCATACTTGCCGCTTGATGATGCCTTTATAGTATGAGTAACAATTAAAAATATCAATTGTATAGCGGGGATTTGAATGTACGACCTTTAGCCTGAGAATTGCAAACTGGAAACATTATTTATTATTATATTATTTACATAACGCTTTTCATATGAGTCCTGTTAATCATCACACCAAAAGTAAATATGTACTATCTGAATGTATTCAGAAGTAGCCTGTGTCACCATTAACCAATAAAAACTAAATAAAACGGTAATTTTATAACCTCGACAGGTAGGCACATAAAATAAAAATGAAAGGATTTATATAACATATTGTCTGGACATAAATCCAGTTGGTTATGAGTTACGGTGTGGCGGCCGCACAATGTTCGGACGAATTAAATTACCTACCCGTAATAGAAGCCGATATATTACCCAAAAGATAACGCCATGATGGAGTCGTTTGTCCGCTTCTGTCAAGATAGAGACAGTCTAATTTTTACTGTATACAAGTAGTTACGGATTTTCTAATCTGGCTAGGTTAGGTTTAAAGTTGTCTACCTTAGTTCTTAACTATGGTTATCATTTATGTTATTATTGAGTTAAATAATTATATTTGTACGGCAAAGAACGTTTACTTACTTACTTAAAGGAAATGCTATTCCTAAGTAATTTTGCACAATGTAGTGTTAAGAAGAAAAAATTAATTATATTGCGATATGATATTATAATTTAAAGGGAGTGACCAAATTATATTATTGAATTACATTTTCTCAGTAATCAATTAATAACGAAATTCAGTGGTGTCTATATCCTAATAGAGCATTCGATATTTGCAAATAACTATATGGAATACAATACTTATGCAAATTTAATTTCAAAATGGATCCGTCAGTTCATATGAACATTAAATCAATAGTAGAGTAATAAATTAGACCCGGCACTTATCCCAGTTATCCATTGCGAAACCGTAGCATAAATTAAAGCTTACTTATCCATTCAATTACCATTTCACTAATGAATGCTATGGTTTTATTCCACATCCCATCCTACTTCCGGGTACTTGAGTCTCTTTTGTTAGAAATATATATAAGTATGTATTGAATTAGCTGCCGAATTCCATGTTCATTAAGTAAATATTACCTATCACCTTACCGAGCTAACGCATTGATAAGGAATTATTATTATTTTTTTATAAAAACATAAGCACAAGTTTTATATTGTTTTTAAAACGAGGTAAGGAGAAGTTCACGTATTTAGGACTAAACGGGATCATAAATCATACTTTTGTTAATGTTTTAAAGTAACGTAAATGTATCGATAAGTTACTGGCATTAAAAACCTCTTCGTTGAACCTCGTAATATTAGTAAGTAGTTACGCCGTTTATTATTGTACTTAGATTTTTTGATTATGCTGCAAGTAAAGCTACTGTTAAAAAACGTGCTTTCTATACGTCTACGACTCGTAGCACTTGCGATTGGTATTCACACTTGTAAGACATAAGCCTTAAAAAGGTTAATAAACTATTTTGTTTTCGTCAAAACAGATGTTTAAAAAATTACTTTTAATTAGCGTTATTAAAAAGATATTTATGACTAAAAAAAGGTACGTGAGGTACGTACGTCCTAGAAGTTATCGATCACTGACGTGTAATTCTTTCAAGGGGAAGTTGATTTAATTTTAAAAGCAAGCTGCTTTTAGTGGGAGAGTATTTAGACCATAAGTTTTGTCACCAATTCTAAATAACTTAACTTATTATTATGATATTATGATAATGTTCTTACATATGACATTGTATAAATTAATGAAGTGCATGCCTATTTATATATAATGCGGATTTTTGTTTGTTGACTGATATAATTGCAAATAAACGATTAATTTTTTTTTATTATTTATTGGGCCTTTCACTGTAAGTTGTATCCCTAAAACAGTTCTTATTTAACCAGACAACAATTTTCATACTAGTTTTACTACTAGAGATTATTTTATGAACGCCTGTGAGAGCCGCTGAAAGATGAAAGAAAGTATGGATTTTCAACTAATTTTGAACAATTCTATTTGATTGATTAGATACATTAAAATAAATTGAATACCCAAAAAGTATAATGGAAAGTACGCAATCAGCGTTGTAATACAAAGGTCGTGAAATAAAACACCTCTCTAAGATAAATGTTAAGCCAGCAATCTTCTTGTTACTGTCGGGCGTCGGCGTTTGCGGAGATAAAAACCCCATTTTAGTATTTTAATTACCCGGAATTTTCTAACCAGTCCTATTACGAATTGTTTAAGTCTAACAAATGATGTGGTTTAACTTAAGAAACTTTGCAAACAACAGTGCGGTGATAGCGACATTTAAGGAACTGCCTTTCAAATTCTATTAAAGTTTTTGTATAGACATATCTTACTTTTTGAAAATTGAATTTTAAAGTTTGTGTTGTTGCGGCATTGTGTAGATTTAAGGTTAAAATATAAGTCGTAAAACCTACCTTGATATGCTAACGCAACCGATGATATTATGTTTATATCCGTCACGACCGGATTCATTACATAGAAATCATTAGTCAGTAACTCTGAAAATGATAAATTTATTATTTATTATTTAGAACTAGCCAGTTAGAAACATTGCTAGTAAAAATTTTTTTGAATTTCAATTTTAGAACTCTTTGGTAACCTGTAATGTAAAAATTGAACATAATGCGAGAAAATTTTCAGTCAATGATTTATTATGATTAGCATTTCTGAAGGAAGCCATCTCGTGCCACTATTTACAATTGGTTTAACAAGTTTAAGCGTGGACATTCATGGCGTCTTTTAAACATCTTGTTTGAACTGCTTTTCTCAGTGGTTCCATCGAATACGACGATGTGTAGAAAGGACCGTTCCTTGCTACGCAGATAACTTCGAAAAACAAAAAAGTATTGGCAACTTTCTACATTAAGCCGTATTTCATTTTCTACACATTTGTTACCGTGTTAGTTTATATTTTAATCTATTTTTATTAAAATACTACATGCCCTGTATAGTACAAGCCTTACTTTTTATATAGCAATGCGTTTTAGCTACATTATTACCTTTTATATATAGGACATCGTTTCTATATTTATTACCACACGGCCTATAACTTGAAATATCGGAACAACTATAAAGAAAGAAAATATATTGAAACATTTCAGCGATATAAACCAGTAAATAACGGTAATATTTTACTTAGCAAAACATTTGTTTCGTTATAAAAACTTGCAGTGTTCATACGCACGTGACAATAATTACTTCAAAACTATCGATTTTAAGAATTTACGATGATTTTATTTATAGTTTATTAATATGTAACTTAAGATGCGGTAAGATAAACGTCTACAGTTTGATTTAATACAAATTTTAATTTTTTTAGGTGCAGTCATGGGCGCTGATTATCAACAATTAAAAGTAAAGAAATAGTGATTTTTTATTAGAAGGACTGCAACACCTGCCACCGATATTATAATTATAATTTAACCGTTATTGCTGACACTCAGTATATTATATTAACACATTATGTTACATAACCTAAATCAATCTAATAGATCACTTGGCCCGTTTTGTTAATCAGCGAGTCCTGTGACACACATGTTTCCATTATTTTCTGATGTTAGCTCTTCTTGTCCAAGTGGTGCCTTCAATTCCCTTTATATCGTCTGCCAATCTCTTACTCTGCCTTGCTTTTTACACCACCACCGATATATTTACGTTTAAATCTGTCGTTATCCTCGGATTTCTAGAAAGTTCAACCCCGAACGTTTATATAAATATTATGAGAACTGCGTAAAGCCATAGCAAAAACTTTGCACGTAATAACTCTACACCCCTCGGCGCCGAGATACAAAACTTACCGAGTTTAATTTCCTGCTTAAACCAAAGAATATTAACGTGGTAAAACTGCCATCTGAGCGCTATTTCGTGATATATTGTTTCATTACTAAGTATTACTTAAGCTACGAAAACAGACTGTTAAATACTTTTCCACAATTTAATACTAACCATTCATATTTAGTGACCTATTTAGTTCTATACATTGAAATATAACGTAAAAATTATGTATAGAGCTCGGCTTTCAATGTCAAAAATGAAAAAATTTGGGAACCTTATTTGAAAACACATAGCAATCGCAATTTTCTTAAATTACATACTTAGTTAAAACGCGAACCTTAAAGTTGAATCTACGCACGCAGTACGGACACAGTTACTGAATTTTATAAAGCAAATATTGCCAGAACGTGACTCTTGCACGATTTCAACCTGAAATATATATAATGTGCAATGTAAGCCTAGCAGCCAGGCAAGGTTTTAAGGAAACAAATGGGCACCACGTGATAACTCTGTTTCTGAATTCAGTGCAATGCAGACTTGAATTTCCCTGTTGGTGTCGTAACTAGGGATAATCGCCTAAACTTCTTAGCTAGCTTTGTAAACGGGCAAAGTGAACCTGCAGTGTTGTCATATTTTAGTAAACTTTGCCGGTTGTGATGTAATATTGACTGAGGACAAGCCAACTAAGTAATGTGCTTCTGTAAGTCATTAGATATATGTTTATATAAAATAAAGATAACTGTTTAATGTCGCTATATTTAAATTAATTTTAAGTTATATTTGTATGATATTATAAATAGATTTCGTGCTAAAAATCTATGAACGTTTTAAAATAGCCTTTTGTATTGGCATAAGTTATTGAGTTATTTATAAATGTTTACATATTTATTTAGTAACATATTTGCACTCAAAAGAAACCTGACCGTGCGTTGTACGCGCGCATTAAAAGAGCCTTATTTTTACTGTTTTATAGAATAAAGAAATATGAATACATCTGTTTCTATAAGGCTCCACAGGGAAGTATTAAAAAGAGTGTGGTCGGTAAAACTGGAAGGCGTCCATAAATATTTAAGTTCGACATTGTGACGACACAAAAGGTCTTGCAGGCAGTACGGAAAGTTTTTTATTCATGAAACCTGGTCACCGGGATCGTTTTACGATCTTTGCTTTGCCAGTTCGATTCACGATGGAAATTTACAATTTACTACCAAACAATAAAACGGCATCTTACATAAAGAATTTCGTTATTGGTTCTCGACCCAATATTACTTTGGCATTATTTCGATATGAAATTGTACAGTTAGGTACGACATAAAACGACAAAGGGTACCAAAAGTCAAGTTTATGCAAATTTAATAAGTTTAGATGTAAATCCAAATAAAGTAAGTATATTAAGTTAATTTACAACTATATCTTATAGGCTATATCGATAATATTCCTATACCTCTCCTGGCCAAACGCAGTTTTTGTTCGGCCTTGGCCTTCAGCGTGCGTGATCCCCGGCGGTGCTCCAATAAACTGCGTCAATGTATCTAATTGGAGGAAACTGGCATGTCTCAAATCCAAAAATCTATGAAGTCTCAGACGAAATAAAAAAAAATCACGTTTTTTATATATAATAGGGGGCTCCCCTAAAATGCGGGACACCCAAAAAGGGCAATCATCGCAGCCCATAGATTTTTAATGGCAGCGTTGCCGGCCTTTAAACACTTACCTGTCTATGAAATAAAAATTATCACAAAATCAGATGCAATCTACGGCCAAGACCCATAGGTAAATAGCGCCACTGAATTATTATTATGACCTTTCCTGATCATACATATAAAAAGTAAATAATTACTGTTAACGTAATCATCAAATAATCAAAGAAAATCAGACCGTCTCCCCAATAGTAACTACGTCATACTTGAACGAAGTCCAGGTTATAAAGAAATCTAATTGAAAATAATAATAATTGGAACAAACCGTCCGAACAAACAATTTAATAAAATAAAATCCATAGTTGAAATATTGAGTGTATATTTGTATTGATGTAATTTACTTAATATAAATATTTTACTGTATATTTCAAATTGTAGGTCTACACTGTAATGTGATATGGTGACCACATATGGGTCACTATAGTAATACTTGTTGTTTATATGTTGGGATGACAATATTTCAAACGAAGCTCTCTCAGAGCATTTCTTTATGTTAAGGTCTTGAAATTAATTATGAAAAGTTTACGAAGTCGTCTTTTGTTTATGAAGACATTGACTTGATCAATTGTTTAACGTAGATTTTATAAATTGTTTTATTACCCATTTTGTAGGACGTTACTGGGTTAAAATATTAATAGAATTTATTAAAATAAAGGGTTATTATAATAATTATCCGATCAATTCAGAATTATTAAGCTAACTATAGTATTCAATTAAAAGTTTTCAGTTAAAAATATGAATAAAGTAAAAGTGTCCACAATTTTTCTATATCTCTCATCAATCTTTTTATATCTTTATGTTATACAATCGATTATAAGGGCTACCAAGTCATATAAGGTTGCGTATTGTAGTATGCTAAACCTTAAAATAAATCCAAGAATCCACCGAACATGTATGTTATTGCAGAATAATACTCTTAAATAAACGCGGGAAGAGGTTGTATATTATTCACGAGCCGCCAGCTATCAGGCATGTCTAAAGTTTGAGTGCACCTCGCTTTATTTCCGTTTGACCTGTCTCGATCGAAGCTGTTCCAGGAATACCACGACCAGACATGTTCAATTTGCGAACAGCCCAAATGCAACTCTTGACAGCACCGACACAGTCAATATCAACGAACCAGTAACTCCCCGCTCTGGGCACACAATAGATGAATTCTCTACGTGGCTCCCGATATATGCGAGTTCTAATTTCCAGACGAGATACTCAATTAGTATTTGTACTGTGCCGCTGTCTGTCGCGTTGCTGCAACGACATGGTTCTGCACTTTCATATCTGAATATTTAATTGCGATTATTTTGGCGTCCGCCGTATTAATAAAACAAATTGACGTACCTATTTAAGTAGTCTACGGCGGAGTTTAGATTGTATAGAATGAAAATCGAACTTAAAATTCTATTATGTGCATCAGTTTATGGAAGGGTATTTTACGATTGCAGCCAGAGTTTTGTATTCTTTGTTTAGTGTTTTATTTCATGCATTTCTAAGGCTACGTGATACGGGCTACGCTGTGGTCGCTTACATCTTATAAACTATTTTCCAGTTGACATTTTACTTTCAATATTATAATATTTGTGTTCATTTTAAATATAACGCGTTTATACGAGATATTAGGTTCAAATTGATGTATTATGTGTACTGAAACTGTCTGATATTATAGTATAAAATTATTAACAACATATTTTTAAAATAAAGCTAACTACATATGAAAAATCACCTATGAAAAATCATATTTATAAAGTCAGTAGATCTTTTACGATCCACTGAACATAGATTCAATATTGTACAGTCAATAATTGTTTTATAAATTTCGAAACCACATTGAAATTCTAATATTCAACTTTTAAAACATTCCTTTAGTGTAAAGCAAATAAATAAAATATTTACAAGAAACGTCGGTCCGGCATTCGTAAGATTCAAAATGGAGTTAGGAATGTGCCACAGGAGAGGCATCGCGTTCGCCGAAGGCACTAACTTAGATGTAGTCGCTTCCAGAGTTCTCGAATTTAGTACAACCTTTACGAAAGAAATATTTTAGAAAAGGAATAAAATTAAACATGTAAACAAAACACCAAACACGATATAACGTATAAAGCGTAACAAATTCAATAATGTTAAGAATCCTATTAAGAAAAAAAAACTCTGGTACTTTACTGGAAAAACTGGTAAAAGTAGTAGTTTATCTGACCTTAAACAAATCTATATATCTATCCTTATTGATGAAACAAAATATCAACCTCATCTATTAGAGGATTGCCAGACCTCAATAAAGAATAATTAACAAAACCATGAATACAATTTTGCACATCATCTATACGTTGTGTTATATAGGGGTAATCCGTATTGATTTCGTCAGAATTGTTAACTAACCACATTTACTAATAAAATTACATTCCGATACCATTGAGCAGACACCTCCTAATTGGTTTATTAGATAATACGTTAGTAAATAACAAACTAACTCTATGTATTCTAATATTTAGTATTATTTAAGGGATTGTGAATCGTCGACGACCAGTCACTTTCCGAGCGGCTTGATCCATTGGCGTTGCGTAAAGATGTGGGATCTCTCTGCATCTTCTACCGCATTTACCATGGAGAGTGTTCAGAGGAGTTGTTCGGACTAATACCTGCAGCTGAGTTTAATAATCGGACGTCAAGGCAGAATACAAAATAACATCCGTATCACCTTGACGTCCATCGTTCCACAACAAAGCGATTCTTTAGGCAATTTCTGCCACGCACCACCACGATGGAACCAGCTGCCCACTGAGGTATTTCCGAACCAATTCAACTTAGGGTCCTTCAAGAAAAGAGCGTACCGATTCTTAAAAGGACGGCAGCGCGCATGCGAGCATGCTGGCAGTGCGACTGCCCATGGGCGGCGGTGTTGCTTAACATCAGATGACCCTCTTGCTGCCTCCTCTAACATAAAAAAGTCAAATGTTAGCTAAGTTCAACGGCGGTGACACATATGCTGCATTTGACTGTATCTATATATATATATCTGCATTCATCTGTCCCAGAAGTAAGTATAATTATTTCTTCTAGAACATTCGAAAACAAGCTTGATGTTGACCTACGCAATAGTAAATTCTAATATACCAAACCGCACTCCATTCATCGGTGACCAGTGTTGCGTAAAAAAGAGCCGAATGTAGGTACCGTGCGCTCGAATAACTACTGCCAATGAAAAACTCCCGATTGAAATGTTTATTCAAACACAATGGGATATATGGATTAAAACTCTCCTACAAAAATATACCGATTTCACTAAAATCCCTAACAATATTTTAGAATTGGAATTCAATTTTAAACGCTTCGAAATAAAATTAAACAAAAGAGGCTAATGGCATTAAATAAGCCTCTTCACGACTTTCTTTTTATAATAAAAAAAAATTTAACAGCTTCATAATTTTTAAATTTCATCGATAAACTTTATTGAAATACATAAAATAAAAAATCTTTTATATAAAATAATTCAAAAAAACTACATGGCTAATGTAACAAGTAATTTTACTAAAAAAAAATTTACCAGAAGTTAATAGTATTTTTAAGGCTTTCCGGGTAATAAGAGTCACTACTAAATTGCTAGGAGTAAGCTCTTCATTTATTTTCTGATTTCTCTGCTCTTCAGCTAATTAGCTAGCTTGTTGATTTCAAGTCGCATGGGATTAAATCTTTAACAGGTTATACGAGTTATCTCACTACTAATTTGAAATTAACTTCTACTGAATTATGTTATTTCATAAACTTGTGAATGTAATAATAAAATGGTACTTGGTACAACATAAAAAGAATTAGAGTGAAATTCCTTTTAAACCTGCGTAAATCGCGTAAATAAAGATATTATGAAATAGGACCATTTAAAATAATATTCTGAGTTCGAAGTCCGGAAAAGGAAGTAGCAATGTATTTGATTGTCCTCAACGTTTAGGAAAAGGAGGAAAAGTGTCAACAAAACCGCCATTACAAGTAACCTTTATATAAATCGATTGGGAATTCTCCTCTTCCCAACAGGAAAATTCCATTTTGCAAACACAAAACTGTGAACAGACGACACAGACCTAAATACCTTGTAAGTAAACGAAGCAAAATAAGCAAATAGCGTCTTCGAGAAAATTTTACAAGCACTCGTTTGAAAGTTCTGACAATTTCAATCAGAATCAGTACTTCACGATGTTCAAAATTAAAATTCAAATAGCCTCAAAATTTAAGCTTCCATTATGAAATTGATTATTACTATACATTTTTGTAATTTTTATTGTTTATTTAATTGTTAATCAAAGTAATTTGTATATGTCTTTAATACAAGATAACAGGCATTGAAACCAGCGAAAGCGTTTAGTACTGTACTGTTGAATATTTTCCTTTCCAAAAAATGTCTTTATGATAAAATATGTATATATATTATCGTCGTAAGGGAGGTGACCGCTCGTCATCATTGTGACAGAATCGAAAATACGGTGAGAATTTTTGACAATCAGTCGCTTCCATTAGTTATCTAAAGAATGATGGAAGTTGACAATGACGGTTCCTGGAAAGCCGTGGATTTTTGTGAGGCCATCATGACTCAGAAAGAAAATACCGAGTGTGAAAAGGATCTGATGAAAAGGAAATGACGCAGGGCAACGCCATTCTTTCACACGTCTGCCGTTAAAAAAAGTTTTGAAGATTTGTGCATGGGAGAAGTGACGGTGTGTCGCATTAGCGTTTGGCGGCGAAAAGGATAGAACTCAGCTGTTACCTGCTTCCACCCATTGGTGAGCTGAAGATATCTGCAAGTTTAAGTGGGTAGGATTATAAATTAAGTTTGAATCCGATTTAAACGCTGCCTGACCAAAATGCCTCCAGGATGTGCGTAACAGCATTTCCTAGCGTTAAAAATAAAGGTCCGGTTGGTGACGAAGAGCTATCAACAGTAAAGCTTAGCTTTTCGCTGTTGTGATTGGATGCAAGTGCCTCAACATTTTTTTGACAAGGCCTACAGCAAGCTGGCAGCAGTCGTTACCGGCAGATCGCGATGCTCCTTCTTCAACGAAAATACTTCCAGATTTAAAACGTTTGAACCAATAATGGACATTGAGATAGTTAATGTTTCGAGTTAACTTAATATATTGATATTCGAAAGTTGTGTTAATTTTTATTAAATTAATGGAGCCATAAACTACCACAATTTCAGTGAAAAATTACTGAATTTAAAATAATACTAACATGGCTTTCGAATTAAATTTATAATTTTCTAACTGCACGCCAATTCATATCTGTTCAATTACATAGGTAAAGACCTATTATATAGAAAGTTAATAATATGTTTATTGGGTTGCATGAATCTTAAATCAGTATTTGAGTTAATTGCTTAGAAGTAAACAAAAGTTCTGTCACCATGAAAATAAATCTCTCCTTAATTATAATATAGAGTAGCAGGTTGGCACTTTAATACTCCTTAATTAATATTGGGTCCAACTAACTTGCTCTCTAAAGGAAACATAGTATGGAAGCAGACAGAACGAATACACATCGAAAACCAACCACAAACCTACAAATTAAACAAGTACAAAAAATTATTAAAAATAATCTGATATGAAATATTATTTTATTTATTTATATTAATTTAATGTGTTAATCATTCAGCCCTTTGTAGATCAGGTGGTATTATTATTGTTATTTATATCGATTACTAAATAATTAATTGTTTTACCGGATACATTTCACCATTAAGGTTATCAAAAGACATCAGCAATTTATAATTGCGATTTAATAATTTGTTATTGCTGCCAAACGCGCCTAAAAATAACATGACGCATTCAAGGTGTAGATAAACTGATAAGGATAATGCAATCAATAATTTCTAACAAATCAATTCTTTGTTATACATTAATACTCAGTGAACAGTGAACGTGAAATATTTAACTCAAGGGGCCTTTAAAGGTTTGTGTTTTTGTAAATGATTAATTAATACAATAATAATATAAGCTGCAGATAAGTACATTTAATTACAAAAACTAGTTCAATACAAAGAGTATTGAACTAGTTTTTACCTTTACTGACAATACAGATTTGGTGTGAATAATAGTATAAATATATAGTAATAATATAAATATATAGTTCGTTTGGCGGTGAGGTAATTAGTGATGCGGTTTGACCTAGACAGAAAACTAGACCCTTAAATCATGCTGCGATACTGTAGCGACGCCTACAATCTGTGCCTATGAATCACTACTATGACGTCATATCCTGAAACGCGCTAATGAAGTTATTCCGGATACTGAGGGTATGTTCAACTCCTCGACCTTCTCGAGTAAGACTGGTACATCCTCCTTTTAGGTTGAAGGAACAAAACACCAGCCTTCACAATAATAATAAACAACTTATCGACCTGTGTGATACATGTGTCAGTAGAAGTAATTGTCTATTCAGGTATAATTTATGTCAAATCCATATGAAACTTTAGGTAAGAATTAGATGCAACTAGATTTAGCCTGTACAATTCGAAATCAGTTCAACTTAGACATAATCTCTTATAAGGCCTAGGCCAGAGGTAAACTAGTGTCAACTATATTTTACCATCCTATAACTATATTTGTCCTTTCAGAAATGGCGCCACCTCACTCTCTTCCATGTGGACCGAACTGCAGAAATGGATTCTGTGCCCCATACTGCTATTATAGCAGTGTAGCCCCACTACCCCCACATCTGCAGACGTACCAGCCACCGCCGTACTCACAACCACCAGGTCCACCGCAGCATTATCCGCAATATCCACCGCAGTACCCGACCTATCCTCCAACTGATCTGCCACAGTATCCACCCACCAATCCCCCGTACAATCCACCACACATTCCTCCGGCATACCCGTCACCATATCCCTCTCACCCTCCATACTTACCTGATGACTTCAGGAGGTAAATTATCATTGCCACTAAATTGGTAAATTCCGATTATTTCTATCTGCAGCCAACAAAAATAGAATTTTGAACAAAAGTAACTGTTTTTAAATACCATTGTTCATGCTATTTTCTTAGTATATATAGTTTATAAAACCACTCATTGAATACAGACGCTTACATACTATTTATGGAGCTATATACATTTAATCAGCTTTATAGAAAGCAACGACATAAATATTAAATTCATACATTTAAATGAAAATTTACTAATACCTTATGCATCATGATTTTGCAAATTAAGAGGAATTTAAAATTTATAAATAAATTTTAATTAGAAATAACGTAAACAAATTCAGTCAATCTAGTCTTCTACATACCTCAATTTATTATTTAAACTAGATCAAAAACGATAATAATCTAAGTGAGACTAGACTAAATCATTGGTAGCACATAAGTAATTATTACAACTCTCGAGAGAGGATCGGGACCCAACATTCTTATTAAGAAAGTTTTTTCTCATAACAAGATTACGTACCAGATGTGTTTGATCGTATTGGGCACAAGTATCATGAGAGAAGTGGTGTACACGACCCGTATACTAAGTAATTGATCGATATTATTACAAATTGCAATGTGAAAACTAATTCAAAACAAATGATAATCACAAGATCGGAAAAATTATCAGAAGATTAATTCAATTGTTTATAAAAATTATAATAAAAGTAAATGTTACGTAAATGTATGTCATTCATGATTTAAAATTGAATAAACGTTCTAAAAACATTTCATCGTTATAGGAGATAAATCTTGTGGAGTTTATTTATTCGAGTAAGAAAATCAACCGTAGTACTCGTTTTAACAAGCAGAGTGTTTTAAATAATTTATTTCAACTACATTCGGATCCCATCAATCTACCATGGTTACATACATTTTGAATATTAAACAGCTTAACGCTTTAAGCGAATAATGCTACGAGTTCATCCGGTCAGGTATACCGCTGCCCTCCAATGTCCGGGTTCAACCCTTCACTTATTTTTTAACCTGCTCGACCCAAAAACACAAAAATAAAATCTTTTTTTTTTACCATCATTTTTGTGCTTTCAATATTATATTTATACTTGCTGATTAATTCCAACACAGCGCAAAGTAACAATTGAAAAACTGAAAGTATTGTTCACCGAAAACAATACGAAAATTTCGGTGCTATATAACAAAGTCTGTATTTTTCTATAAAGCCAGAAGTTATAGATTGCAAACAAAGCCCTAGAAAACGCTGTAGACGTATAAATGAACCGTCTAGTATCATGCACGAAGATAATATCGCGTGTTTCACTACGAAACAACATAAATTAGGGACTCGACCTACATATTTTTTATTCGACATTCGTGACTGTAGGCATCTACGTGCTATATATTTGTCCGTTATACTACGAAAGTATTTTTTTCCTATAATTACGATTACGCTTCTATATGATTACTACGCGACCTTTTTCATTGTTACTTGTATTTTAGAATTTAAATATACGGCAGACCGTTACATTGTGTAATTAACTGAATTCAAAGAATGTCGATAAATGCGTAACACAGTTTATATAACGTAATATATGTAATTAAATTTGTATTAAAATTAACCTCCTTTCATATAAAATAAAATAGGTTAGAGGTGTTAGGGGCGAGTTGAGGTTTCTTTTATTCGGATATTTGTAGACAACCGCATACATACCACATACTCCACTGTAATTTGACGAATGCATTAAGTTTACATGTTTATATAAACTTACACTTAGATATAATTAATAGTAATGTAAATTTATATAGAAATATAAAGATTTTTTTAAATATATACTATACCTACAAGCGGATACAGTCTAAAAGTAGCATTAAAATCAAAATTCTAATGTCGAGGTATATCAGGTCACGATTCTGGCCCCGATTCTACGCCAAACTCATCTAGGTTACACCCGCAATCCAGTTAAATTGTTGGCTTTTTCACTTCAAGTGCTAATTGGCACGGTTTGAACATTATACTAAGGCTTTGATCATGAAACGCCGAAACTTCGAAGCTAATCATTACTTCATTATAAATCTAAAAAGTCTATAATTAATAAAGAAGTAGGGACAAGACAAAGTAAACAAGTAATTCATGGTTGATTTAATTATAACACCTATAATGCTATAGACGTTTTACAGAAAGTTGCCAAAAAAAAGAACACCGTTATGATAATGAAATATATCACCTAGTAAATCAGGCAATTAACGAAATCATCTCAGTAGTTCCAGAGATTTAAAAAACAAACTTTACCATTAAAACTTTAAATGAAAAAAACGATAATAAAAAACAGCAGTAACTTGTCACCGCATATTATCAATATTTGTTCAATAAATTAAGTTCAAAGAACCATCTCCGTCGTCGTTCCTCCCCATAGGATTAAAACACTTAAGTCGGCTGTATTACATTTTAATTGTATGTACTGTATTTTACCAATAAACATATGTAGTTACATCTGTTAATCAAGAAAACTAGCCACTTTAACAATAAACGAGCTCAGTAAAGCGACTTCCCTTCACTTAATTAAAAAATTTCACAACAGGTCGCTTACCGCCACGTTCTAGAAAATGAGCAATATAATTTTTTGCTAGCAGGTGCACAAAGACTTCACTGACAATAATGAAATCAAAGATTTCTCTCAGCCGTTATTACCCCAGGCTTGGTTGTAGCTGTTTGCAATGTTCTCGTGTAATAGTTTAATATGCAAATTTTATAATACATTTTTATACCCTATATTTATAGTTCCTAATATAAGTAGCATAAAAGACTTTTACCAGCGCTTTTATATTGTTTATTGTCTGGTGTTTTATTTGGTCTTCAGTGGTATGAAGATTTCATTATTTATTTAATGAATTACATTTTGTATCACTATTTTTTCATAAATGTATTTAAATTCTATAAACTCGTTTGATTCCAATGTTTTGATTACCAACGATATAAAAAACATTTTATTAAAAAGAATATGTTTTGAGTTCAAAATTATTATATTTTTCGTTGTAAATCTTCCCTGTATTCCTTTTAATTAAATTTTTTGTCGAAATCACTTCTTAGCGTAAATGTTAATCCTGTTTTAATAAAGCATCTTTAATATTTGTTATGATACCATAAACGTCAAACTAGATTATTAAAAATATGTATTTATAATCTACTATATATGTTCTGTCTGGAATTTTGAAAACTGTATTTTTTTCTATACTGGATGTTTGAATTTATCAGTAGGTACGCTTTTTCGATACTAGTAGATTAAAAAGGTAATATGCTAGATCCATACTACTATTTTTTACAATATTTATCATTTGTTTTATCCTAATTACCCATATGATGCTAAAGATGTTAAATTTTATTATAGTAACGTAAAATAAAGCTTTGTATATAACGGTAAAATATATATACAATTTAATTTAAAGTTAACAACGTATGCCACATGAATTCCTGAATATCAATAAATAATATTTTATTAAAATATCGGTGTAGGAAATGTTCTTATTATTTAATATTTCGAAATCCAGTAACAGCGAATTCAATACTGCGGCTCGTACCGATGCAAATGGCGCATCGTTGAAATATGCGACGCTAAATGAAATCATAAATTCCGGTAAATAGGACCAAGGAGTAAGAGGTTTTGCGACATTTCCCATGATAGCGGATTCATACTCGTTTTTTATGTAAAGGATACTACAGTAACCTACACTAATGTAACATAATGATTTGTTTCGCCGGGTTTAGATACAAAATTAAAACTATTGATTTACACCTAAAAATACATTAACTGTTGAAGGTTATAGGTAGAGTTCTGTCGTAGTCGGCACCTCAAGGCAAACAATATTTCTTTATTGTCTAAAGGCTGTCATTGGAGATCATTTCTCATATTAGCGGGCGCGGCAAGATATAAACTTCCAAATTCGGAAAAAGCTACTAAGCTACTAATTTAACAGACTTCTACTTACGACTGTTAGATACTCAATGAGGTCATTACTACCTTAACACCTATTAACTCATCTAATTAATTAGCGTTATAGTGCAAACTGTTTGGGTAAACCACAATATGCCGGCCGTCTTGTTCAACTACGAAGCGTAATTGTATAATAATGTTCAAACGTTTGAAAATTTCCCAAAAGTTCAAAGAGCTATATACTTAAGAAAATGGATTTACGCCCAAGTAAACACACACCTTCATAGTTTTATGAGTTCAAGTTATGTTTGCTCCTAATAATGTATTCAGAATATTGCCGAGAGAGCGGGGCGTGAAATTATTTTATTAAATCTTCAATGAAATCTACGGCTCATAAATGAAAATCTTTTAATGCTTATTAAAATCCTCGTAAAACTCGTCAGATATTTATCCCATCAAGATATCATACATGTCTTCGTCGACAAATAGAATATATTATATTCCGTCATTCAGTGTAATATACTTTCTGTTACACTGATTTTTTTTTGTATGCGAGTCAATCAACCTACCAAAACAATTATGAATTGAAATGAAATCTAGAGAAACGGATTTTATCCGCGTGGATTATTTATAAATATATACACATAAAACACCTGAGACACGTAGGTCTAGACACACATTAATGATTTTAACGATAATATTTGTATTAGAATAATATTATTGTATATGTCTAGTGATTCTGAATTATATCAGTCACAAAGGATAGTTCATTTGACAATACATATTGTAGGAAGACAATAATACATAATATCAGTATTTCTATCAGTATAAGCAGGCTATATCGGATGTCCAACTAAGTGACCTGACTCGAGTACAAATGTGAATCTAATGCTACTATAAATTCTACTTTCCTTTCACCCTCCACTTGAAGTAACTTGCGAATTAGTATCGATTAGTAGGTAGCAGGAATACCATTACGTTTTATTCGATAGCTGTGATGAAATTTATACTAACTGAAATTTTCTTGACTTAGATAATAATAAATAATTGTTGTGTGTTACCCAAGCATTCATATTTTAGTTTCTTTAAGTATTCGTAAGTAAGTTATGGAATATAAACTTTACGAGTTGGCTTCTACTATTTGTCTATTGTGTACTGTTTCATGCCAAATTTTACAGTCAATTCTGACGTTTGTTATTTAATACAAACGATAAATAATAAAATAATTCTTGACATTTTTTTATTTAGAGACACAATTGCACTGTGATGAAACAAAACACCAATTTTGTATAATCAAATATTGCGCAGATGAAGATCCTTATAAAATATTAAATTGAGGAAAATTATAGTAAATATACAATGTAAGAAAATTCCGCGTTCCGCAGTCGGCATACATTACTCACGGAGTGCGCTCTCGGCTAAATTAAATTTTGATGGCTATTTGGATAATGTGAGGAAAGAGATTTTTATACTAGTTTACGCTTCTCATATTACTAAGTAATTTTCTCTCTTTAACATTGATCTTTAACATTATTTATCCACACAATAAAAAACATGCATGAGTGCACTTCAAAATAAATTAATAAATAATTGGTAATTATTACAACCTAATATTTAAAGTCAAGTACTACAATAATATAAACAGACAAAAATAATTGAACTGAGAACATATAGTCTGTGCCTTTTCATACACTTCGTTGACTTCCAAAATAGAGCGAAAAGTTAATTTCGCAAAAGCCAATCCCTAAGTTTTGTTGCCAATTTATCACGAATCCTAAAGACTTTGTTAATCTTTTGTCGAACAATGGAGGCCATATAAAGGGTAAGGTTAACAAATACATATACAACAACTTTCTGAAGATTGATGGCGCTGTCGCATGACTAGGATTAATATTATTAATTGGTTACGACAAAATTATACACGCCATGTCCTATACATGGTTAACCATTCTTTATGTTTATCAGATAAAACTTGATTTTTGAACGTAAACACTATTAAAGTATAAACCTACTTCTACAACATCTGCATATATGTCACTAGGCATCCGTAGATAATAGAATATGTGTCAACTTGCGAAACTACAACAATATGTGAACCATATAATACATAACGTGTGTAGTATAAAAAAACAGTGGCGCTACAACCACTTTAGGTCTAGGCCTCAGATGTCTGAATCTGTTTCATGATCATTTTTAAATCTAATAGTGCCTGACACACGTCTTCGACTTTTTGTGTCTAAGACATGTCGGTTTCCTCACGATGTTTTCCTTCAGAATTCGAGCATATATTAAATACGCACACAGAAAGAAAGTCCTTTGGTGCAGAGCCGGGGATCGAAACTACGACCTCAGGTATGAGAGTCACACGCTGAAGCCACTAGTCCAACACTGCTCAGGTGTATATAAAAGCAGCTTAAATATGAGTTCATAGAAGCACGTTCCTTAAATTTAATATACCTACAATTGATTGATTGATTTCTCATTTAAAATCCCATTTGGATTGAGGTGATTAATTTAAGCAGGCGGCCATTTCCAAAAGTTGCCCTTGTTTATAAATTGTAAGGCTAATGAGAGTTCTTGAGTTTATTGTGTAACTGAGCGAGAGAATATTCAAAACTTCTGAACTTATTCGAAGTAAATCACGGTGAAATTTACACCGTCATTTATTTATAATGAAACGTGCTGAAGCTTCAGGCATGGCGTGTTTCATGGTACAGCTTTGAAACGAGAATGTGAAGTTAATTACTGTTTGCCCTCGAATTCCGAAAATACAATTTTTTGAAGGGATCATTAAATTGAAGGAAAAATAAGCAAGTGTCACAAATATTTTACTTTCAAAGCAATCCTCGTAAGCTGTTGTTACCGACTTAATAAATTGCTGGATTTTTTAAAGGCTTTACGCGTTACTGTGATCAATGAGGGAGCTTTGCAGGTTGTAATGGAGGATTTTCTACGTCCTTTTCTCTATCTTAAACTGTAGATATTGCCATCTCTGTCTCAAGTTTTCGCGTTATTTTCAAACCAAGAACTTGTCAATTCTTATTAATGACGGTTGCTCAAGTTTGTACATTCCCTTGGTAGGCTTGGTGAAGAAACACCCTAATAATAGTTTGTTTGAAAACTGTAATTATTGCTTATTATAACAGTGATCATTATCAAATGTTCACTATTATAATATAAGTTAATTACAATAATAAGTCGTATTATTTTTTATACATAACATAAATCAGGAAGTATGTAGATTCTTTAACGATTTTTATACGAAGAAGTACCAACAAACTCATGCTTGCAACGTCTATAGAAAGTGTATGAACTATACAGTGTTAAAAGCCACGTCATCAATTTACGTCGCTTTGCCACAAAGATGAATAGCTTAAGCTCATTCTTTTCATCTAGGCTTTTGAACGGCATATATAACTCTATAGAAAACCGCAGTTAAAATAAAATCGTGCTAGACATTATTAATAGTACTTATATCTCATGATGTAGGTACGTGTTTAATAATGCATATTGTTTAATAAGGTACCTTTTTTGGGTTCAGAACGTGAAAATAATAATATTAACAGGGAAATTTTTGTTAATATGTACTATCATAAAAAGATTTAAAATTATGAATTTGATTATTGGAATATAATACGGATGTTGGTTTATCAATGATACTAAAAAGACAAGACTTACAATCCAGAAAAAATATGAATTTCAACAATCCTACATTATCAGATTTAGTGTTTGTATAAGATCATGAATCTAAAACATAAATCAAAAACTAGATCTGTAATTACTGTAATGAAATGTCCTTAAAGGTACACCAGGAAGTGGAAATTAAATCAGCGCTGAAAATTGAAAAGCTCATTCATGAAGCGGCATTTTGAATAGTGTTTTAATTACTTAGAACCAAAGTCTGTATCGGTAGAGGTAAATAAAATGCGGCAACCAACAGCAATAGACTGTTTGCGAGATGAACAGAAAACTGAGCAATTCATGAGCTAGAAACGGAACAGTTTGCTTTTGCATACTTTGATTGATGGTAAATGTGAATAAAAAGCGCTTTACAATTATTCAATAAAATTAAGTGCAAATGGAATCATTATATAAGTTAAGACGTAGAACTTTTATATTTATTTTATTTAAGTATTCCTACAGTTAAGCACTAAACAATATTCGAACAATTACATTACACACAAAAAGCCAAAACGGAATACACATTGAAACAGAAACATAAAGCACAGTTCTAAGATTGATTGATTGGTAGGTATATATATATATATTTAATATGAAGGAACAACTAAAGCCATTATTAGTAAAAGATACCTGACTTTATAAAATATTTCTTAAATAATTTTTTAGTCACATTAAATATATCGATTTGCTGGTATTATATGATATTATCAGGGACATGTTTCAAAATACCATGATACTAACATAGTACATAAAAAAGCTTATATATGTAAATTTATTTAAGTTACATAATATATAATTCACGAAAGCTTTATCTAGCCCGCAGACGCTGTTAAGCTAATTAGGCAGCTCTCGCCGAAATAACCGGGCCTATTAAAAATTCAGTTTGTTAAGTGCAGATCGTTGTCACTGCATTTAGCTGCGACTGGTCTGCACCGTCTGCCATGTCAGCCTGTCGCTCCTTAAATAGACCTTTTCACATAGAACAAGAGATCAACAATAGAAAAACAATACCCGATTAAAATATCTTACAATATTGATTAAATTAAAGATTACATCCTAACTAATTTTGGACTCTCACATTTTACCATGGGCATTATATACATATTGAATGTTTTCATAGAGTCACGCTGGTGTAGGTTTAAAAAAAAATACTAAAGCAAATGATTTTTTCAAAGCGTGAGTTGAAGGAATTTTATACATATCTTTTTAAACTACTACTGCAAATGTTCAAATAAATAAATATTAAATTTAATGTTATATTTAAAAACTTATGGTTTCAGATACATTCGAAATCAAAGGTTGCGAGTAAAAAAAGAAAGACTTTAAAAAATTAAAGGCAAAAGTTGCAGCAGAATTATTCACGTAAAAACTCGACACCCTAATGTTAAAAAATCGATAGAAAATCTAGAACACTGAAGCGATTTTATCGTAAGTTCCAACGGCTTAAGCGTAATTGCGATAAAAAAATAAGTCTACCTTGAGCGCGACACTGGCAACACCGGCTGGTCTAATCAAAGCATTTTATTTTAAAAAACACCTCTATAATCGATTTGCTTTTTTTCACATAGGAATTTTAGCATTACCAAAATACGACTTACTTTGGCTTTGGGCATAGGATCCATATAACATAGAAAAGGTTAATTTCACTTTTCTGTCTAGGACAAAAAACATTGGATCATTCTGTCAATACGTGATGTAAACGTATGATACCAAGTTTTTCTCAATCTAGAACAAATACTATGGTGGTAATGGTAAATATAATAATATATACATAATTTTATTATTATGTCAATGGAATGGATAAACTTTTTAGCCTCCAAGTGGACCAAAAGAAAACGTAAATGATGAGGTTTGGATGGACCTACCCAAGATAGCCTAGTTACTAATTGTTAAAAAATATGTTTAAGCTAATATTTTCTATCAGAGATGGAAGGTCGGCTTGGTGTGTCCTATTATAGACACCAGCCTCTCACAAAGATAACTGGAAATTTATAAATATGTAAAAAAACAAATAGTATTATTGAAGACGATGGAATGTTTAGGTTGTGTAATCAAAAATATTGAAATTATTCAAGCCTATCTCTTAGTGCATCATAGACGGCTAGACTTCTGAAAATAGCTGTCTGTAAATGTGAAAATTGATTTTGACATCCCGCTCTATCTGAACCGGTGTATTGTAAAAGCTTTTGTTAATGCAAGATCCATTCCGGGCTCGACCCGTCAGGCGCAACTCTTCTCAAAATAATATGACATTTGAAAAATTACTTCGCAGAAGTAGCTTTTGACGGTGACTTCTGTAAGAGTTGAACAATATTTTACTGTATATTAAAATAGGTAACGCGTACATTTCAAAAGACAAACGAACAATATTTCAAGTTTAATTAATGTAGTGTAGTTTACTAGAAATTAAAGGTACCATCATTGCATAACACTAATTAGAAACTCGACGACGATATATCAGTTTTATCTTCATACAATCGCCAAGAAATCGCCTGAATGATAATGATTTAATACTCATGTCAATCTAATAGACACATTCATTGAACTACGAGTATACTGAGTAAGCAACAACTTAACTGAACCCCTATTTTATTTAAAACTTTAGTATTTTCCAATATCTAACATACTTCTATCTTCTTATATGTTTACTTCGACTACGTTGTTTGTTAGTGAAATAGACGCCAAACTAAGTGCTTGAAACGCTACGAACTTACCCTGAAAGTTCTAACAGGTCTTTCGTCTTACATTAAGACGTTTACCTCGTTCTACTTTACCGCTGTATATTTACTCTAAATGCAATCAATGAAATAAAGCTAATCTTTAAAAAAAAATTATCGCGTTGACACAATAAAATGAGGCGAACATTATATAAATGTCGTTGAACATAGCTTTATCTCCTTTAAGTTCCGCCGAAAAATAATAGACGCTGATATTTAAACGGCCACGAAAAGTTTTTGTTTTCTTTGTTTTGTACAACCTCTGTACTACAACTTCTACCAAAGTTTTGACTGAGCGATATTTATTTAATGACCTTACTTTTATTTTCAACGCCTTTATTCTTCGAACTTTAAATTTGGAAGTCATGGAGAAGTTTGTAATGACAGGGAACCGCGTCACTTGCCACGCTGCTAATTTATCACGACTTATAATAAAAACCTTACTTTTCCAACCCATTAACGAGATGAATTTATTTAATATGTATTTGAAATTATTGACACTTCATCTATCATAATGATATATTTTGATATTAATACTATGAGTGGGTTATCTTACCTGTAAATCGTATTCATCAAAAATCACTGGTGTCTCATTTTCATGTAGACTTAGAAAAACTTGCTCAAGAGTATTATAAAACAAAGAGTAAATGTTCCGGTGTATCTATTGTAATACAACAAACCAATGAAAACAAGTCTCGCTTTGCGGCTGAACTCGTAAAAGTAGGAAGCATTCAATGATTCCCGCATGTGGCTCCTTGTTCTCGTTTCAAGACATTTTCTCGATGTATTCCGTAAAGTTTTCTTTAGCACTTGGAACCCTTGTTTAGGAACTACTTATAAAATCGGTAAATACCGGTGTTTCGATTATTTTACATCTTGGGAGCAGCTGTGAATTGTTTACATTTGTAACATGATTTCCTATAAAATGAATGCGAATAACTTTCTTAACTTAATCAATAAAAGACACAAATATATCTGCCCTGCCCATTTCGTTCTACATAAGCACGTCTAAAACTTTTTAATATTCCTTTTTTGGTAATAATCATTGTGTAAAATGAATTTAACTTAGTCTTACTAGATGTTAAACGATTGTTCTTGTCTTATTACTCTTATTATAATTATTTCAATGTCATATAGATCACAGTGTAATGGTTTCATATCCTTACAAGCATCCTTTTACATTAAATTAATAATAATAATAATTCAGTGGCTCTACAAACTCTTAGGTATGGGATATCTACATATGTTTCGTGATATTGTTTTTTCTCACAGTATCAGGCTTCTTCTGACAGTGTTAGATGTTAGATGCGCACATAAAGTCCATCAATTTACAGCTGGGGATCGAACTTACGACCTCAGAGCGTCACACGCTAAAGCCACACGTCCATTTTTATTATATTATTTTTATAAGAAAATAGTAAATGTTAATTAAGTGAGCCATTTAATGAATTTTTCATGTCTATAAATTAATATGTTTTTACTTTCACGACGCGTGTTCGGCCATAACCAACTTATATACCCTAATTAATTAAAACACGTCTGGTTAAATACCAAGAACAGTCTTTATGGGTAATTCTGTAACATATTAAGCAAATTCAATGGGGCATGTATTAGAGACGTTCGCTTACGACGCTCTTGGGCGATATAACGTCTACGTTCGAGATGTAATTAATTATGTTTGTCCATATCGTCTGCATGTTACAATTTTGTAAATGAATTTAAACCGAATAACTACAAACTGAAACAATTTTAATACACTATTTCGTTAATACAGTTTTAGTTAAAAGACTGAGCTCTGTAACACTGATGGACTAAGTTCAAAAGCCAGGGAAAACGTTTGAAGAAGGCGCCCAATTAAAGCATGAATCGTTAAATCGGTATCTTAATGTGTTAATTAAAATAGCTCGCTGATATGTGAAAAATCTATGGTTTACATTTGCCACAAAACTATGTCAACAAGCGACAAAAATTTTAGATTAAAAATCATGAAGCAAATTTACCTAGGTAATTTACCGGTGATTTATTAAACAACTCTGTCAATCAGTGTTAGTCTTCATACATCTTAAAATGCTTTTCGAGTAATATACATAGGTCTAAATTATAAACATATTTAATTGTCTTAAAACAGTAAGTACGTTCTACACGCTTAAAAATACAAATCTTGCCGTCGAAGTAATATCGACTAATATATAATATAAAACTCATAGGCCATTAATAATGTATTGATATTACTTGAGGCGTTTCTTCGCGTAATTGTAAAGTTAAAGTCAAATCAATCAATCAGTATGAAATATGGCTGGGAAGATTGAGAGAGCGAAGTTCAATAACTTGTCAGTATGATATGGTGCCTTTAATTTGTAGGTATGCAAATCACATTTACTACTTTTATAGACCAGTAGAGTTACCATATTGTTGCCAAGTCTTTGGCCGAAATTGATGAATGGAATTATATATACGATTTATTTATCATAACTGAACAAATGCTATTTAAGTAAACTGCCTTTGATATTATCTATACTACTGTAGGTAAATATTGTTGGTGATTGCTTTATTGATACTTTATCATATTTATTACTTTGATCATATAATGCCGAAGTGGAATTCGATGTGTAGATATCGTCATTCGAAGGTAATGACAAAACATTACTCTTCTTACATCAAGCAGTTATTGTATCACAAAGACATTTCAACTCGAAGACATTATATAAATTTCAGATACTTTTTTACTGGCCGTATACATTCAAAGAGAAATTATAAAGGCGACAAAGGAAGTCAGGGAAAATGGCAACGTGTTCTATCTACATCGTAACGAAATTAACTATCCCTGTAGCCCGAAGGTACTTAGGAATATAAGCGTTATTACGGTAAATTCAATTTTTTCGCGACACAGACACTAGTAAAGGCAATCCTAATTTATTTACTTAGCAATGTATTATTTTTTAATTATTTAGGACCTACCAACTAACATTGGGTTTTTGTTAGGTTCTAGACCATAGTCGGCGTTTAAATAAATCCTATTTATTAATATAACATACCAAATCATTTTCACCATTAAATGTTTATTTAAATATATTAAGAAAACAACTTAGTAGAAATAAAGAATGTAGTTTAAAAAAAAGAAATAATAATACAAACATATACAAATATTAAAGAACAAAATAGCGTTTTCGGTCACCCGTGACATCTAGATATAGCAACAATGGCTTGTTTCTCCGATCTAGAGAAATTCACCCATGTACTATAAAATATACTAGTTACGTTATTAAAAAATAAAGCTTCTAAACTATTACACAAGTTCCCACTTTGGACACTAAGTGAATTAAAATATTTCATCAAGATAGTAAAAACAGCGCGCTACGAAATCTGCTGGGAAATCAGAAGTAGGAGCCTAGGTTCATTGTGTCGTACCCTGGGTAAACATGTCTCCCAAATTAGTGTGCCTACTTAATGAATTTCGTGATATTTAGAAACTCTAGTGGGTACAATCAATTTCTCAATCTTTTTTATGTTATAACCTTGATATACAGATTCCGTAATTAAAACTATACCATAATTACAAAAACAAAAAAAATCCATATTATTAAGTATACGTATAGTAATCTAATAAATACATAAACCCAACTACGAATAGTGTTAACTATAACCTAGCATTGTACACTTAAATTATTGAAGAATATAAACTCTACAGAAAGAGGAATTATAGCAAGTTGAAAAGATTTCACATCCATTTTCCTCTGGCATCGACAATGTTTCCCCAGCTACGTTGACTTTCAGTTTGTTGAATGAATAACGACTACAACTTCTCTTATTAACTACCACCCATATTTATTCGTTGTACCGTATATTATCAAACCTAATATGTACGTAAAGGTTATACGCGAATTTGGACGATGGACAAATTCAATACATCTCTGTAACTAATTTATAAAACAGTTTAAAAACAAGTAGTATTGTCTTTTATTAACATAACTTTTACACATTTAAAGAAAAACACTTTTTTACGGATTATAGTTAGGTATTATTGTATTTAAACTTATAATTATTTAAACATAATTTTAAATTTAACCGACGTTTTGCGTGCTTTACAGCGTGCGTGGTCACGGTGACTGAAGACAAAGGTGTTAAATGTCAAAAAGTGTGAGAGCTGTAGAAAATGTTGTATTATCTGTATTTATTTCCCCGTAGTTGGTATCGACTAAAAGATAAATTTTTTGGATTGTTTGTGTTGGGATTTTAATTTGGGTATTATTGGATCCCAGGTTTTTGATAATTTTAGGTAATTTTATTTATTTTTTAATTTAAAAGTATTTTTATTTTATTTTTTTTATTTTAGGCGTGTTTTTTGATTTCAACGGCTTCGCGTACCAATCTTGGGAAGAATCTTTTTTCTTTCGCAAGTACTTTGGGTTGGTCAAAGCGTATGTAGTGATTAGGAAATACATATTATGTAAGTGTGCAATATTTATGTGCAGTAATATAAACAATAAATATTTTTTAGTGGTTATAAATATTTAATTATGGAACTTAGAAATATTTATCATAATAATTGTAATCGCAACGGTTAAATTGCAGGTACGTTAACGGGTTATTACAATTACGTTCGTGCTACCTAATCTACTCCGTTGTAGCTGTCCTATCTAAAATGCATATAAAACAAATGTGTAATATAAAACTTTCATGCTTGTATTTACAAATAAATAGGTCAATAAAGCAAGTAAACAAACATTTTCCACAAAGAAATTATTGTAAGCAAAAAATTTAATGGCTCAATAAGCGTCTTAATAAAACCATGGTAATTATGAGATTAGAGTACTAAATGAACAAAAAGGGGTATGGAGAAGGACATTAATCATTAGAACTCTAAAACTTATAACTATAATGTCCAGTTAGTTTATTAGCGTACTGTTTATACTATTAATAGCTATCAATTATACTGGGATTGTCAATTAAATCAGGGAGAAGCGGCTTAATCCGGGTCGGACGCAGGACACAATTATTCATCAGCAGTATAAAGCCGGTTAATCCGACAATATTGACCGGGTTCGTGGCATCGCTGCGAGGGCCTAGGCATACTCTTATCATAATTTTGATGTTCGTAAGTAAGGTAAGTACATTTTCAGCGACTGTACATCATAACACCCTTAAAAAGAAAATTTACTATCCTAGCTACTTTTAGACAATCTACCTGATTCGTGTTATTCGTTGGCCTCCTGTCCGTTTGCCCCCTGTTCTATAAAAAAAAACATTGCACGCCCATTTGTATCTTTAAATCGAAAATTGTCATAAATGAAATTTTGATGCATTAAAACTATTTATTACTTTGTAAGTCACTGCCACCACCTTAATAGTTATCAACAACGTTAAATAAAGGCCTAAAGTGCTTCCATACATAAATCTAAATATTTTGAAAAAAGGCAAGGCAACCCACAGACTCAGAGTTTGTTATTACTGTAATCACTGACCCATGAGACCAAGACTTGGCGAAGGCGTTCTAAAGGTTTTAAAACAAAGTAAAAATAATTACATCCCAAAAGAGAATCAATGGTATATTCTGCCGAATTAATTACAAATACTCCACAATCGATATGTTTATTAAAATACACAAAATCATTAATATCAGACATCTCTCTCAGTTCACTGAAGTTTCGTACTGATAAATAAAAGATTACTTAAAGTCTAGACCAAGGCTTTCTGGCTAATGGCTTTAAAAATATTTCATTTCTGGAATTGTTTCGAGTCAGAAATGCGCCAAGTGACAGTTAAACTGATGTGTTCTGTTGTGGGAAAGGCAAGTGTACATTTATTAAATGTCTTCTTTAAAGTGAATGAGTCGTTTTGTAAACTAGATTATTATTGTCGAGTTAAATTTCCACGAACAAAGTATGACGCAAGACGAATAACGATGTTTTCTGATATGAATATTACTTTAATAATGTCAGATATATTATATTTTCAAGGGACACAAAGTTTCATACGAATATGAAGTTCTCATAGTAGTTTGAATACAAATTAGATTTGTATTTAACACATGTCCTATATTGTTTCTTTTTAGTAAGAAGTGTAGGTCGAAACGAGTTTATATAATTTGGAATAATATAGTCTTATGTTTTTTCCATATAAATTATTGTGTTTGGGTAATAGAAATTCGACTTTTAATTTTTTATGTGTTTAATACTGATAGTGAGTTTTAATTGTTTTAATGTAATTTTCTGTATAGTAGTTTTCACTTGGGCGACAAAAAGTTTTCACTTAATAATCCTAGCTGTTCTCTTGTATAGGTATAATTTCAAAAATTCAAATAGCTCTCTGTAGTCCTCTTATATTGTGATTTTAATTTTATAGGAGCGATTGTTCTAAAATACGTATTTGTATTGCAAATATTTGATTTAGATAAGTTTTGCATGTTCTCTCATAGCTTGAAAGTCTATATGTCCATTGTTGTCCGAATCTATTATATATTCGGCTAGTGCTTTGTATAAGTAGCAGAGTTTTAAGAGGTTTTAAGTTAATTTGGCACTTATGCAATCATGTTGCATCATCATAATACTATTAATTGTTGGATGCGATATTATAGAGATAGAGTTTCTCAGGTCGTTAATGATGACAGGAGAGGGCTATCTAATAGAAATAAAATAAAAATTGAAGAGAGAAATTTATTAAACCTAGAAATACATTTCTTATTATTTCCGGAATAGCCTATCTGCTCATGATAATACACACACAACAAAGATAAATATGAACCAATTCAAAATCTAAAATTCAATGACAAAAATTTTAAAACGTTGGATTAATGCAATTAAAGTTGTCTTTGAATTTTAGTCTGAATTCGCGTCACTTTAGATGTTTTAAATTCGGTCAAAGGCGGTTTAATTACTGAGATTGTCTCCATTTACCAGACGATTGCCATCAGACAAATCCATTCAACTTATCGAAGTGATTTTCATACAAAAATATGTACCTTAATAATTGATCACAGTCAAAACATACTGCCTATATTTAGCTTAAGATGTACATTCAATGAATTCTGGTGAATCTAACATAGTAACATGGAAATGATTTTAATCCTTAGATTAATGGAATTCGTGGAATATCGAATTCCAGTCATTATATTTTAATGTTAGCTTATGTCATACATTTAATACTACACTCTATAAACTGTATAAAGGAAATTGATTAGTTAAGTAATATGGTCTATTTTCCATTTTGTTCATGTTCATGAATACTGTTAGATAAAATGCGAGACAAATATCGATCAAATTTTAACAAAATTTCTGTTTACAAACATAAACGTTCAAAGCTTAACTTTACTAATTAATTTCAATTAAAAATACTTTAATTCTAAATCTATGCTGAATATTGTTCAAGGTGAAATACAAAAAAATCAGCCCCATATTCTGTATATGTAATCCACAAACTCACTTCACACAAGGGAATTTAAATCAAAATCAGCACAGATACAATCAACCACAGAATTATAAGATCGAAAAATTTATATAACTGTATTCAACGAATATTTCATTTAATAAGTTCACATAACAATAGACTTTTTAAAACTACCGGAATCAATCAGGTCAATTCATTACATCAAATAATTACACCATTAAATTCTTTAAGCTTACATAGATGTCGGCGACCAAAAATTCATTTCACGTAGCTCCGAAGGTTTTGCACGGAACGCTTGGGACGATTTGGGAGATTTGGAAGGGTTAGACGTTTCGCTGAATATCTTCGGCTCCTTAGTTTTCGGTGAGGGGCCCAAATTTTCGACGGACTCTGCGAGTGTGACAGCTATAACAATAGAAACAAAATGTTTATAAAAACGCAATATACCATTCAAAATTCGTGTCACTAAAACAAATAAAATTTTAATTATTGTAGCTCTAAAGACTAGTCATACATTTTTGTTACTTAATACCTTATGATTTCATAGGTATGAAATAATAAAAATTTATGGCAACCAAAGCATCATATGTTCAGAAATAAATATGGTTGTTTGTTAAAATCTGTATAGATTCAAGAGCAGTCTTGTAGTGGCTTCAGCATACGACTCTCTTCCCTATGGCCGTAGGTTCGAACCCCGGCTGTGCAAGAGACTTTGTCTTTGTGCGGATCTAAAACTTGTTCGTAGAAGGAAAACTTCGTGAGGAAACCAGTATGCTTTAGAATCAAAAAGTATAGCCTATTAATAATGAACACGGAAGAGATAAATCTAAGGCCCAGATATAAAAAGTTGTAGCGCCATATATAGACCCATCACTGAGTTTATAATTAAATGAATGTTACCTTGCTCATAGTAGTTAGTAGAATATTTTTAAATTCTAGAAAAATTTAATCGCAGTACATACTCATAGTAACAAATTTCTTGATTTAAATCCAGATATGCATTAATTCAGTAGGCTGATAAGATATTGCTTAAATATTATCTACCAATTGAAATAATCTTTATGATATACTTTACGTGAGTAATAATAGTTATTATGATTATCAATTCTAATGCAACAACTTCTAATTTTCCACTACTTCAATGTAAAATAATAGCACTATACTCTGATTTTGAATTTCGTAGAATTCTGATAGCTATCATTTTATGACATGTCAGAGATAACAAGCATTTTTTGGCCAGGCACATTTTTCAATTTCAATACGAGTCTGGGCATCTGAGTCTATACATACATTATATTTGTTAGTGATTGTATCCATTTTATTAAGTGCGGTGCTCCACAATTAAAGTAGTTTAACCGCGAGTGATAATTACACCCCTTTTCATCACAAACAATAAAAAACACACAAGTAAAGATAACATTTTTTTTAAAGTTTTACGAAACCGGGAGGCAGTGATGCCAGCTAAAGAATAAAATAGACTAATTTAAGTTCATTCGATATATTGTCTGTGATATAATATTTGTTATTTTTGAATTAGGTCACATTAGTAAGTAAATTTTTAGATTTACCTTTTTGTATGTAAAACATAAAAAATACGTAGAATTGTATTTTTATTGGCCTCAAATTTGTGCCTTTTTCGGTGGATTTTTTTTATTAGCAACACTTATGGAATGTCAGAATTCTACGGAATGAAAAATCAGAGCATAGCTTTTATGGATGGGATTCGGCAGAAAGTTTTGGTTCTTAAACACAATATCTTATAATTGACTTTCCTAATATTTAGTTAAGCAATGTTAGCTGCAGGTTAGATTTTTCACGTAACTAAACATAATTTAAGGTCACATGCTGCTTGCAAAGGTTGCAAAAAAGCAACGTTTTGTCAAACCATATTAATAATTAAAAACAACACCCATAAAGTAGATAAAAAACAAAAATTGCCTTTATTAAGTAAATAGTCTTAAATCTACATTTTAGTACATCCCTTTTAAGTTCTAGAACCTGTGTTAGGGATGAACGCTCTTTCCTATATGTTGATACTTAATCTACTTAACAAAGTTCTATGAACAAAACAGTGTACTAAAATAGGTAATCAAATAAATAACAGATGTTCGATAACTTACAATGTAATCTATTTTCCACTATATCCTCTTCAGCGAGCGTTGAAGTGGACGTGGTGAGGTCTTTCTTAAAGCCCATAAGTGCCATCGTCAGCCATGACCGACCGTGGACATCCTCCACTGGTTCGTAAGGAGAAGTGAAATATCTGAAATAAATAATTTATTGTTATTTATATCAGAACTTTTTTTTAAATTTACTTCAGACAATTTGTTTATATGATCGTAAGGTCAAGAAAGTCCGTTCACATTTAAATTTGGGTTTAATAGTATGTAATTAATTATGTAATGTGTGAGTGAATTTTTGTAATTTATGTAACTAATTGTACCAATATTCTAGCAAATAAACGATTTGATTTAATTTGAAAAATTTATAGAGCTCGTTTATTAATGTAAGCACTTTGAAATAGTTTCTTTTAAATACAAAACATAAGAAGCAATCGCAAAATAGTAGAATTAATTCTATTAATTAAAATTCGGGAAACGGAAAAATTTACTACTAAAAAATAACAGTAATATCCAACCACTATACAAATATAGTACAATAATCTGACCACCTATCTACTTGAAACATGATAACTATGATACCTATATTAGTCATTTTGAAAACAAAAACAAACCGTGAGATAACTGTACATTGTTAACTAAATAACAAGTCATTGATCTAAGAAAGATTATAAACTTGCTGACCGCGCCCTCTTTTTTATCATTCGTTTATTTACTTTAATTACGATACATAAAGTTGGGATTTATAAATTAATAAAACTAAAAGGAGTTAGAATTAAAAAGAAACGTGTTTGATACGAATCATGTATAGTCAAAGTCAAAATTCATTTATTCATATTCATTATACGTAACATAATGTACACTTATGAACGTCAAAAAAAAAGAAATATTAAATGAATCTAATTTTACATTTACTATAACTTTAACAAATCAAAATAAACGAAATACACCCTCGAATAGTATTTCATTTACCTACTTAATGTACGTTCGCTATCTATATATATGTATAAGATCAATAAATAGTGTTAAATTTAAATATCACAAAGTGTACACCATACATATTGTGTCTTTTAAGCATTCAAAAATCTTGGCACCAACGCCAATCTTTATACCGCTTATAGATAACAATATATGGATTTGTAAGGATTTTTACGTACGTATGAGATACTAGATACTGCCTTTTTTGCAACGGAATATTTTGTTTTTCGTTACAAGAAGAAAACTTAAAATTGTAAATACAACTTAGTTTATATGGATGCATAACCAATCAAACAAAACCACAATAATGATCCGTAGCTAAAGCTTAAAGATTGATTTACACATTTTATGACAAACATTTATTGATCTATTTGATATTGCCTCAATTTTATTTAAAACACAGCATTTATTTTTTCATTATGAAGGGGGCTTAAAAAATAAATACACGAAACTTGAAAACTGGCAGTAAATGTAAAATAGAAGCATTTTTTTGACGTTCATAAGTGTGCAGGTGTACAGTGTTACCTACATAAATAAATGATTTTTGAATTTGAAATACCATGTAGTTTGAAAATCTTCGTTAGTGCTGCACATACCTGTTATTATACATCTTGCGACGGCTGTTAGGGCTAGAAGGTGGAGAGTGCATGGGCGTCGTTGGAAGGCTTTTGCTGCCACGCCGGGCCATCAAGTTGTATCGAGATGTATCCTGTCCATCATCAGATGGAGATGCCACAGTGAAGCCGCGCGGCCCGCGAGTAGATATCATTTGATTCGCGACCTGCAACCATGACTCTTCATTATTGACCGCATTAAAATTTCCTTTTAATGACGCTTTAACATTGACTCATACGATTTAAAATAGGACTTTAATATCGATTCAGTAGTCATACAAGTAACGCAGCGGTTATTAAGTAAAATGTACCATTTTAATTGTGTTCTTCCTGATATAACAACTATATCCAATGGCGCACTGGTATTAGAAATAGAACAAAGCGCTCGGAAGTACCGTGAGTGCTATAATTGAACTATGTACATTCACAATTGCATTCAGGTCGTCTGACGTATTGCAATGCACCAACGCCGCGCGTGAACCGATCAAACATATTAAGCGGTATTTTTTTAAATTTTAAACACAATTAGGTTTGTTTAACTGATGCAAGAATTAAGTTAATTTAATTTATACATTTTAGGTTAACATTAAAAGAGCGTTGACACAATTTATTATCATTGAATTTCTTTTTCATTGTTGATAAAATAAATATAAATACTAACGTGTACCCTAGATATTTAAATTCATCTGGAAAGGGAACACATTTTTTCACGCGACCTCTCAATGACAATCGGCTAACCTTGGCCACATAGATTGCGTCACAAGCATGGACTTACATAACAAAGATTACAAATGCATTCCGAGAATCATTTACGAGTATAAATGCTTTTCAAAGTTTAATTGTTACTTTCAAACCATGCCTTGTTTAAAAATTACGTTCAGTCGTGATACATTGTTTTTTTATGTTTAAAATTAACATATATGTATATTATTTTAAATAATATTAAATAAAGTACATAAATATTATCAACGGGTTAATACATTTTTATTTTTAGATACGTTAAAACATTATTCATAGCTTCTATTACTATTTCACTTCGGCCCTGCTTCTAATACAGAAACTCGTTAGCCGTTCATAGAATGCTTGCAACACATCGAAGGTAGCGCATAAATTAACCGCATATCTCACCTTGAGCACTGAGGTGCCGCAAGCCGCTCCTTCGCCTTTGAAGCCATCGTCTGTACCAGCCGGTTTGGGCTTTAAATTCAATGGGTTAGCTGAAATAGAGAGAACGCTTTAAGTAATTGACCACCTACCGACTACATCCTGAACACGAAATCTTCAAATCCGAAATCTTTTGACGTATACGTATTACGTAATCTCTAAAATTAATCCACTCCAATTGACTTCGTTTTCAAAAAAAACACGTACAAACGACTATTTATAAGTCACTCGTTGAATTCAATTACTAAAACTTTACTTTCTGAATCAATTTATTAACGTATTATAGAAGTCATCGTAAGTTTCCAGATTTTTTAAATAAAAAAAAATCAAATTTGTATGAGACAGACAGTGTTTATTATACTTTTTCTTATACTTCATTTAACATTCTTTACTTAGCCTGTTTGCATAGTGTTCTGTAAACTTTGTGACCGTTTTTACAAACTGGACAAAACTAGAATTCAAAATGTCACGGAAGACAAGCCCACAAACGCTTATTAGTCAGACCGACCGGTTCCAATGTTTCTTTGTTAATAACATTTAAGGGGCTATATTATTATTTTCAATATTCTCACAAAACTCTACAGAATAGTGCATTAAAAAATAAAATACGTTTATTTTGGAACATAAGATCATCAAGGTATTCTCATTCCACGTCATTAAATTTGAACCTGTGGGCTCAAACTCTAACTCATCGGCAAAGAAGACAGAGGGTGTAGGCCGAGAGAAAAACCAGCGTAAAAAACTCTCGGTACCTACTCTTTAAAAAAAGCAAATCATCAAACAATGCTTATTTTAAAACAAATATAGCTTGCCCAGAACTAGGCCCAGGCCCTTTTATCAACTACATAATCGCTAACTTTACAGTAAGCCTTTTTACACAGCTTTTCTTTAATATATTCTGTCCACCATATCTGTAAGTAAACAGAACCCAGATCTAGGTTTGCTATTATAAGAGTTTCGAAAAACTAATTAACATTCATAGCATAGCAAAGTGTATTACCTAATCTATCCTCAACATAGATATATCTTCTTAAGAGCAACGAATTAACATGCATTACTTCTTTTTTGTTCCTAATAAATATACACATTACAATATCATATCAATATTATTGATCATATCCAGCTTGTATGACGATTATAGTTTGCTAATATGATTTGTTTTTGTTTACGCTTGGCATGTTATTAGTAAGTGAATATGTACATAATATTGTGACGTAAGAATTATATATAAGGTACATATCTTAGAATGTAAAGTTTGAATACTTTATATTTTTTGTTTTTATTAACAAAAAAGCTATTTACATTAACCGATAATGCTATCTTTAGTGATATAAAGTCGACCTTAGATATGTAAAAGTACCTGCTGTATTGATGGGTGCTATTCCATGTAAGACATCCTGGCACGGCTTAGTATGTTTAGACCAGTCCTTCTCTTTAATTTTGTTAAAAGACACCGAAATGTCCCTTTGCTGTTCTTGAATAACCTTTGGTAGATCATCGTTAAGCTTCGGCTTGCCAAACAATGCATCTGTTTTTGGATATCGAATGTAGAAAAATGAATCTTCAGGCGCTGGCGGTGAGGTTGAAAATGGCTCGAATTCTCTGGAAACAAAACAATCGCGTCATCGTCTGGAAAATGGCTGTACAATCTGTCTCAGATTTATGAATCCGTTTCATAATCATTTTTCAATCTTATAGGAGAGTAGATGAGCCTGCTGTGCCTGACACAAGCTGTCGACTTTTTGGATCTAAGGCAACCTGTTTCCTCACGATATTTTCCTACTACGTTCTAGCGAATGTTAAATACGAACATAGAAAGAAAGTCCATTGGTGCACAGCGGGGGATCGAACCTATGACATCTGGGATGAGAGACCCACGCTGACGCCACTAGACCAACTCCGCTCACTGAATTATTTAAAGACACAGCCAACCTCATTTGATAAGTTTTACTGACGTAACAATGATTAGTTGTTCCATTTTCCTAAATTATTAATTATCAAAACACTAATAGTGGAACAGTTTCATCTAAATTAACTAATGGTCTTAAATGCATACAGAAGTATACGCATAATATATTTCTGTTGCAGTACGACAAACAACAAATCACAATGATATCATAAATACTTGTTACGATGTATTTTGCTAGAACCATTCAAAGATTCTCTATGTAAAATGTGTTCTATAAGATGTGATTTTGTTGTAGGTGTTCACAGGGATAATAATTGTATACGTTTAAAATTAACTTTAAAGCTAGCTAGTCTCTCAACCAATACACAAAAAATTACCCATGGAATTGTATAGTATACACCCTCCTGCGCATTACTTGAATTCGGTTAAAAAGGAACTAAACTTATATTACTTACAATATTAAGTTGTTGTAATTATTTAATTTCGTTATCAAATTATTTCGTTTCATTGCTATACAGAATCTGCTTCTTTAACGTAAATAACTCTGGAACTGACGTACGTTGACTGAACACTATTAATGAGCGAGATATCTTTATGTCGACTAGGCATTATAATTTGTAATTATTTGCACTACGTACGATTTTATCGAGATAGCGTTTCAAGTAGCAAAACAAAAATAACGCGTGACGTCACGATGCCTAGCCAATCGTATCGGTTGATAGGCGCACTCCCTCGACAGAGAAAGTTCGACTGAAGACGTCACTGCTTAAGGTCAAAGATAAAATTCTATTTAAAGTACAAGAAGTTTTTAAATATGCAATGAAACATTAAAGCACATCTTGGCACAGGAAAATATACAAACGTGCTAACGTGCCAAGAAATGAACTGCTAAGAATATTACTCAGAATGAGTGCTTTTGTTTATGTATAGCTTACATTCGATCTTTTAGTTTGTAAGTAGTTGTATTCTTACAATTGAGTCTTTATGGATTATTTAATAAATATTTTATATTAGTTTAGCAAATTAAACAGAGCAGGTATAATTCACAAATGATAAGCCAGAGGGGTGACTTTATCAGTGTTAATGTAATGAATAATATTTATATTTTTGCTTTTTTAAAGTCTGTTACTAAGCTGTAAAATGATATATCACTGAGGCTTGCCATATATGTTTGCATTAATAAAGATAAATATGCTAAATTACAGTGTAAAAAATAAATAATCTGTTGATTTTCTATATGCTTATATAATAATAAAATAATGTTAGTCGATCAATTAAAATGAGTATAAAAACAAAGGTTCTAAAGGTCATAAAATTGCCTCGAACAAGAAAGGTACGGGCCATTCTCTACTAACTGGAAACTTGTCTATTGACAGTTGTCCTAACCTTTTTTTTTCTAAAAAATAAAAATATAATATGTTAAGTCGATAGATAGTTATAATATATAAATATTTAAACAAGAAACCATCGTAATTTTCCCTTATTTTTCGAATTATAAGCAATTTTGTGAAAAAACGCGGCAGAGGACTGTTTTACCACCCAGAGGACTGTTTTATCTACCAGTTTAAGTCAATGTTTATATGAATAAAATCACAATATTAGTTATTAAATGTAATCAAATAAATTATCTTCTTTATTAAATACTGTATCACATACAGAAATATTTATATTTATTAGGAAGAAATTGCGAGTTTCGCTCTCTGAGTAACAAATTAAAATAATTATATAATCAAAATTAAACTTAGGTACTAAGAATCAGCCTTGTTTACTTATCAATGCAGACTTATTTCTCAAAAACAGGTACAGGTATATTAAAATAATAAAATATTCGTTTCCCTTTTAGGGCAATATCTGGGTTTGGCAACTTCTTTAATACTTGGTCAAAGGACACATCAGAAACATCATTTTCATCGACTCTGAACGTGTGTCCTTTGTCATCACAAATTTTTAAGAAGCTTACTGTTAGTTCGCCTTCTTCCATATCTATCTTATTAATTACTGCAGCATAACAATATTCAGTGTTTCTTACAAGAAATTTAACCAAGACGTAATCACCGATGGTGTAATTCTGTTGGTTAATTGAACTAGGTCCAGCTAGTGCAGCGTCGTCGTCGGTCTTCATTGTGGGATCCTGTGAGTTGTCCATGTTTTCATTTTCAGAGTCTGTGTAAATATCATCTACGTTAAGTTTTGTCTTGTTTTTGTACTGTAACGCTCCTTAATTAAAATGCTGGCACTCGTCTTCACAATTGCAACTTAAACTTTTCATTATGAGTTTAGCGCATCTTGGAGCTGATTCCAGAGGACTTCTTAATATTTCAGCCTTTATTTGATGTATTTTTAGAGTGCCATTAAAGTCTGTCTAAGTCTAAGTCTGCTGTTGTCATCATTTTCATAAAAGATTCGTACAGTTTTTATGCAATCAGATGAAATTTTGTCTTTGCGAGTCTGAAGCTTAGGTACTAAAACTGATTGACGTGCTGCTCTTTGCTTCGCCATAACTTGTACTTGTGAATTAGTTTACCGGACAAGACTTTTCCGAAAATTTGTTTTTCTTGGCAGGTTATTAAATTAGAGTAGTTTTCTTTCAGCTGTGCATTCAACACTTCACCGAATAGCGCCTTTTTGACTACTTCTCTGCGAGTTACTGGCGAATCACACATTTTGATAAGTTTAGTGTTAGGTGTGTCTACATTTTCCTTTGTCTTAGCTTTTTCCATACGTTCTAATCTCTTCCTATACTTCTCGGATTTTTTTTTGTAATACTCGATCTTTTTGTCTTTATCCTTTATAATTTTGTCACGTTTCTTTCTCGCATTACTTGCATCACTTCGTGGAGTGGTCATAGGACTCATAGGTAGTATTGATGGAGAGACAGAACATTGAGTAGGAGGAGAACCCTCGGTTTCGGGCGTATTTTGTCGTACAAAATTGTTTGTAATTTCTTTCAAAGCTTTTTTTTTTGAGCGATAGGTAGCACAGTGCTCTCTCCACTCTTTAGTCACAGCTTTGTGTTCACGTCGACTCATATCTTTAACTAGCTTTCTTGTGCCTTTTTCCTTCTTCCTTTGGTAGTTTCGTCGTTCTTTTTCCTTCAATTGCTCTCTTTTTACAGGGTCATTTTTTAGCCGTTGATATCTTAACCTTTCAGCAATTCTTTTCTGCTTTTTTATTTCTTCTTTGGTTTTAGGTTTCTTCTTTGGTGGCATTGCGTCAATACTAAAACAATAAAATAAACTTTCAAAATTGAATTTAAAACGGTAGGGTTTAAAAACAGGAAGTTATTAGGTACATATTATTGTATATTTCAAAATCCATAATAATAGAAAACAAGACCTGAATGAGCGTGGCATGCCTTTGTAAGAAAGAAAGAAGCTATCGACAAACAGTAGGTTAGTGCATACTATAAGGAATATTAATAAAATACACGGACGTCAAATAAAACAGTTCTCTGTTACATTGAACAGTTCTCTGTGTTATAAATTTCCAGAGGACTGTTGCACAGAGGACTGTTATTTTTACGTAAAAATGTCATACCACGTATGAGTTTAAATATATAACTTCATAACACTGAGATAGCTTTAAATTATCACATTTAGCAATTTTTTGTTAAATAAATATAATTATAACACATAAAACACCGTTAAATAGACTTACCAGAGGAATGTTCACTCAACACTACAGAGACGTGGCTACCATACTGACGCGGAGTTGTCACTGCGCAAAATGGCGGCGATTTGTTTAGCATGGCGACCGAGCAAACTTCACACTGTTATCGTTCGGTTTCAAGGGCAATGTAACCAGAATTGTCTTTAATATTTTTGTGGCGCGACATTCAAATTATGACACAGGACTGTTCAAAAAATGTCTGGACAAAATTCGAACACTAGTTTTTAGTACTAAAAAATTATCTAGAATAATAATTGTTTTTTGTTCACATGCATCAAATATTCTTTATGTTTTTATAGTGTTCAAAGATTTACTTTTTTAAATAGAACTTAGAAAAACCGAACCGACTCATACTCGATCCGGAATTAGGACATAACAGAGGACTGTTTTTAGTGGCCTTTAGACCGAATTTATGAAATGATTATGATTCTAAATATTGATTAAGCTTGACTCCTTAAGTAACAGGTTTTATATTATGTGTTTTAATAAATATAGCTATGCATTAATATAGCCAAAGTAAAAAAAAAATGCTTGGACCATGATTTTCCTGTTAGCAGAGAAAGGCCCGTACACATATTAAATCATTATAAATAATAGAAAGTGTATAAGCCTTGATTCATAAATCACTGATTGTATTAAAAATGGACAACCTGAATATCGGAGTGATAAAAAGAAAATGTCAAATAAAGATTGATAGTTCAAGAGAAAAACAAACTGTATTTTATACTATACTGCAGTAAATCTAAGGTAAACAACAAAGGTAATGATTTGATGTTATTTATTAGCAGTAACATGAGTTTAAATTTTATGAGTCAAAGGAGAAAAACCATTTTCTCTTAAAATTATTATTATTAAGATAAATCTTAATATAATTACCATAATTCTATATATGCATTATTATTACATTTGTAATGCATAATCTTAGAGCATTATATGCTGTAAGATGTTATTATTTATTATAACAACGTTCTATGGTACAAACAATATGTTAATAAGCAATTTTATTAAGTTATTCAGTAGTTTTAAATAATCCGATGCAATTGACAATAAGTTACAACAGGCATGATCCATAAATGTCATATATATTTAAATAGTATTTCTCATGTGACCAAGCAAGCTATAAAATTAAAAGTTTCTCAGGTCTAACCAAGTTTGGAGAACGAGATTTAAGTGAATTTGTTATATAGGCTCTTTGATTAATTTAAAAACAATGAAAGCATGAAAACTACTTACTTGGCTGGTTTTGTTTTCATCCACACTGGTAAAGTAAAGCCATCATGAATTTCAGGGTCACTTGAAGCCATTATTGAAAGAAATATATAAACTCAGAAACTATAGCACTTTTCAAAAGCAACAATCGTCTAATATACTAAGCAATATGTCTATGTATATTTTATCTTGAGCAGAATTGATAAGACAGGTTTAAGTATGACATTAAAGTAATATAATAAAATATATATTTATGATAAAATAATACAGTAAAAAATCTAATAGGGCACTCAAGAAACTCTTTGAGATGCACTTGATTTTAAACAGAGAGTTGAGGAAGGCATCTGAAACAAAAATTAAATGATACTGTATAAACATGTAAAACTTAACAACTTCAAATTATATGAATAATGTTAGTAACACTATGTTTCATAACAGCCAAAGTTAAGCTTGAAAAACATTTTTTTACTTTCAGCTAATCAAATGATGTGTCAAATATATATCTAAAGTATATAGTGACGAAAATATTGTTTAAAAAATATTAGTATGTATATTATATATAACCATACATTCTTAAACTCTATGTTGCTATTTAGAAATTATATATAGGGATTGCTCAAGAACTCATCTTGCAGAGCAATACCACTACGAGGAACTGTAAATAGAACGAAATGAGGTATATACATTCCACATTGCTCTGAACAGTTAAGTAAACTGCGACCTTAATGTTTGATGTTTGTAAGGAATAATGAAAGATACGTAATTAACGAAGTCCTTCACATGACAATTGATTGCTGAATCCAATTCATTATAATGTACTTAATAATTATTTAACATTATTAATACTAAAATAATACTCACTGTTACACTTGTATCAATACTAAAAGTCATTTTAAAACAATTAGAAACTTGCATCGAAGTCGATTCAGTACAGTATAGGGATGGCGATCTGAGATCGATTAATCGAAGAATCGATTTTTCGAGCAGAAAATATCGATTTTTTAAATCGATATGAAGTACTGTGTCGATTCACTGAATCGATATATCACCCTTGAAAATCGACATTCGATTTTCAAGGGTATGTTTTGGTATAAACCATACAATTATTTGCATTTAGTTGAATGTGCCTGAATTATAAGAGTGCTGCCGGTTAAAGAGTTAACTACTCATAAACTCGCGAGATGGCTGTATGTTTAGTATCCTTTACTCGCCTCTCTTTAATAAAAAAGTTACGTTTGTAGTCTTTGACTTTATGTATTTATAATCTGTGACGATTGATATTGCATTATTCATTTGTTGTTGTCGTTTAATGAATACTGTTATTAGCGTAATATAAGTATTTTCATGATTGATTTTCATCAGATTTTCATGTAGTGTTTGTTGCGAAATAATAACTAATTGAGAGTAGGTAAGTAAATAAGTAAAGCGCTTCTTATTTTTTACTTTGACGCTATTATTATCAGTTTGTTCTGTTAGTTGTGATTATCATTTAAATTTACTTTTACACAGGAATAATCAGCATTGAAATAACTAATAAGTAATATGTGGAATTCTTATTGATGGAAGTGTTCATACTTCATTCACGATTACTTTATGTCCAATTATCTATTTAACGTCAAAGCATCAAATTATTCATCTTGTTTACAGAAAAAATAGTAAAGCTCCCATTATCATTTTAAAAATAAACTATCGCTTTTACTGTAATTTTATTTTTTTAACTCTTACCTTATTTTTTACTTTTTTGCAATCAATAAAAACCATCAGTATATAAATACTTATTTTTTGTTATAGTTGCTCTTATAGTTTGATACGGTAATAAAAATAATTGTTATTTTTGAATTCCCTGATTTTATTGATAAGATATCGTTAATTGCAATATTAATCTTGTTTTTAGTAAAATTGATACAAATTTACATTGTAAACGCAAACTTGAAAAAAAGATCGATTTTTTAAGAATCGATTTTGTAGGCCTCGATTTTTTCGTGAATCGATTCATTAGACTACGATTCGAATCGATTTAAAAATCGATCTTTTTCGTAAAGAATCGCCATCCCTAGTACAGTATTTTCTAATAAAATTTATGTGGAGAATATCAATGTGTCATTTAAAGATATGAAAATTGACAAGATTCCACAGATAAAAATAATGTGGCCTGTTCGTATACATTTGTTAATCCTTAATTTTACGTGATATTTTTCATTTGAGGGAATTTTGAAGGCTTAGATGAAGGTATAAATTTTTATTAAAAATATAATTATGTAATACCTATTTGTGAGTACATATTATATTTGGTCGGATTTGTGCACATGCACAAATTTAATTTATCAGGAAGTAATAATGAACAATAATAAAAAAAAACACTCGTTTTATTCAGCTTAACATACGATACCCTCTTCATTGCACGCTTTAAAAAAGCACGTAGGTCTACAAACTTTTCCTATACAATTCTTACTAAATCTACGTAATTTTCAAAATCCGAGTTGGCAACACTGTCATAGACTTAAATTGAAATTGGAATATTGGTTATAACAAGAACAAGGAATTGTTTTCATTCTGAAAAATATATATTATTTAAGTCAAAATACATTTTACACAATAAAAAAATTATAACAAGTATACGTCGTACTGAATTATCAGGGTAACTATATTTTAAACACTTATATCGACTCGAATTTTTAATGGTTTGCGTTTCTAGTTAACATACCTAACTAACTATGTTTTCCTTCGCACTGCACTCCGTGTAATAAAAAGAAAATATTTAATTTCAGAGATTCATTAAAATGGCTGAAGCCGAACCTACGGATCTGGACTGGGTGCAACTGCGCCGTGAAATGGGAGTAATAAATAGAGCCGAAACAACTCAAGAAAAGTTTGCTAGGAAGTTTAAAGAAAACCCCTTTGTTCCCATAGGTAGCTTTTGCTTTTTTTCTCATTTATTTAATAACAAACCTAATTTCTCAGCATTAATTTTTCTTCTTTGTTAAATTATAGGTTGTGCAGCAACAGCTGGTGCTTTATCATATGGCCTGTGGTGTTTTAGAACAGGTAGAACTAAAATGTCTCAAACAATGATGCGTGCCAGAATAGTTGCTCAAGGATTTACCATCACAGCATTGGTTGTTGGAGTTGTAATGACTGCTGGAAAAACATTGAAATAATCACTTGATGTGTTATGTAATAAGTTTCTATAATTCTGTGAGAAAAATATTACTTTTGAGTGTAGAATAGAAAATTTATTTTATTAATTAAATACTCAAGTACAAAAGGTAACTAAATAAGCTTATAATTGTTAGACATTGTTTGAATTTTACCACTGTAATGAAACTTATGCTAATATCAGAAGGACCATCTACTTTTTATATTAAAACACCTGCCAAGAAACATAAATTTTTACATAATTAAGATGCATAAGAATATGCTTTAGGTATCAGTTGCATAATAATTTGTAAAACTTAAGTGTATTTTTTTTAACCTAAATAATGAAATAGATCAAAAAGTAAGTAATAAATGTTTTGTTTAACTTATTGTCTGACTTGTTTATAAAAACAATTTATATAATATAAATGTGATTGCTGTTTATGCAGATTTTGACTCAGTTGTAGGTTGAAAAGGTACCTAAATATCTGAAAGCAGTACAAAATATGCATGTATTTCATAAATTCTAACTTGTGATTCATAAATCACATAGGTAAGGTTCTTATAAATTTTTAATGGGTTGTTATTTGTGTATTATATGGATGTGACTAGACTACAACATACAGGCAAATATTTTTTTAGTGATGAGTGACGCTACAAAAAAAACAAAAAACATGAAGAAAATAGAAAAAAAAGGTGAATAAGGTTTTTCATCAAAAAATTGTACACTTGGCCTTTAACTTTTAAGACTAGCTGACTATACACTATGACATATACTATGGTATGCTTCATGGACTCATTTTCCAAACTTATATTGATATTTGGTATGTTTTGCGTTAAGTCCCAGCTTATTTAGCCTCTTGGGGGGTCAATTGCCTGAAGTCCAAAACTCATTGGAGTCAACGAAGTAAGGGATTTCGCCTGCCCGGTAAATATGATTTTTAATATTAGTCTGAATAGACTTGGTACGACTTGGCTTTTAATTTGTGATAAGCTAATTAGATGGGATCATCCGGATCCGTTAAAATGTAAAGAGAGTTCATTATTAAAAGTTTTTCCGATGTTATGTGGTGATTAGTGAATACTGATAATGCCCGTTAATCGATCGGTATATTCTGTAAAAAAAATATCGGGAATGGATGATTTCTTTTTTTCCCTGATTGATTAGCACTACTGCTTTTAGATGTGTGCGTAAAAAACGCTCACTTGTGAAACAATGTCGAGGTGATACGGGTGAAATTTCGTATTCTGCTGATCGATCATGAAACTCAATTGCAGGTATTAATCCAACTCCTTTTAACTCTCTCCTTAGTACTGCAGATGCGGAAGAAGATGCAGAGTGACTCCCTACACATCTACGAAACTCCAAGGAAAGGGCCGCTCGAAAAGGGATTGGTCGTCGATGATTCGAACCTCACTGCGTTGAATATGGTCAATTGGAAGGAGCGAGTACTAAGGAGTTCCCGCCCAGATGTGACAATAGTACCATGTATGGCCGAATTTGCGCTTTACACAAACGTTGCCTTGCTGAGCGCACCAAGCTTTTTGGAGGCTACTTTAGCTCTAGGTACCTTAGGAAGTGGGCATTACTAAATGATTCTATTGTGGCGTCCTCGTCGTCATTGGTAGCTGAAATAAAATTATCAAAATAAATTATATATTAAATTACAAAAAATGCACTTACCAACTTTTACGTATAGACCGTGTCTATTGTTCTCCGCGGCAGACGGGGGGCGAGGCACGCGCATTCCACAGCGCGCTCCGCCACCAGTACGGCCCACGACTTCTTAAGTGACACACGTACATCTCGCTGCCGACGCCGCGGTTTATTTTTACGAAAAATATATACATCGTTGAGATCACACAAGTTTTATTATTTTTATATAGTGATATACGACAACGCGAACACTATACTGGTGACCCCGACGTGATAAGAGTAAGAAAAAACTACACGCCACGCGGTCTTAGCACTTTTGTCATGCAAGACGATAACGGTGGGGACACGGACAATATGGAAAAAGGTGCACATGAAATTTTCAAAGTTGGAATTAAAATACCACCATTTTTACCGAATAGACCTGCACTCTGGTTTGCTCAATTGGAAGGCCAATTTTGTTTGGCGGGAATAACGTCAGACACGACTAAATTTTATAACGCGACTAGCCAACTGGACCCACAGTTCGCTATTGAAGTTGCGGATATTATAGAAAGTCCTCCCAAAGACAACAAATACCAAACCCTCAAAGCGGAGCTAATAAGGCGATTAAGTAAACCGCGCGAAGAAGAAATCAGGCAATTTTTAGACAATCAAGAACTCGGCACTAGAAAGCCTTCACAATTTCTTCGTCACCTACAACATTTGGCCGGACCACAGGTACCAGACGAATTTATTAGATCAGCATGGCACAATAGGTTACCCAATAACATTCAACCAATCATTGCATCGCATATGGATATGCCGCTAGAGAAACTTGCAGAGTTGGCTGACAAAATTATAGCCATCGCAGCCCCAACCCCACCAAATGTTTACGCCGCTACATCGTCCTCAGCTAACCAACATGCTGGAAATCCTCCAGACCACTACCTCACCGCCTTAGAAAGCTTGGCCAGGCAAGTTAACGAATTAACCAAGCAAGTTGCTTCCCTGAGCATGCATAATAGCCGATCAAGCAGATCACCACAACGTAGGTATAACAGATCAAGATCTCACTCTCGCTCCACCCAAAGATGGAAGGAAAACAAAATGAATAGCGTGTGTTACTACCACAGAAAATTCGGTGAAAACGCCATAAAATGTCTCACGCCCTGTTCCTACAAGACTTTAAACGCGAACGGCAGCCTGTAGTGGCGGCTAACGACTGCCTTACGCATACTCCTAATGACCGCCTCTTCATCGTCGAAAAGAAAACTAAACTGAAGTACTTGATAGACACGGGATCTGACGTTTGCGTTTTTCCTAAGTCGGCGACCAGAGACCAGCGTCATAAAACTAAATATGAGTTATACGCTGCCAACAACACTATCATAGCTACGTATGGCTACATAGCCTTACACCTGGACCTCGGACTTCGCCGGGACTTCACCTGGAGATTCGTAGTTGCGGACGTCACACGACCCATTATTGGTGTTGACTTCTTGGGCCACTACAACCTATTAGTGGACTGTCGTCGTCACCGCCTCATCGACGGCCTCACAAGTTTGTCCGTCAACGCGCCACGCTGCGCCAACATTTCTGTGGAAACGGTGACCATCAAAACAGTTGCTGGAAACTCCGACTTCCATGACTTACTTCGCAACTACCCAGATGTAACGAAACCTACTGGAAATCCAAAAGAAACCAAGCACCAAACGAAGCATCATATACGTACTACCCCTGGTCCACCAGTCGCAGCTCGTCCCAGACGTTTAGCCCCAGATAGACTGCTTATTGCGAAAAAAGAGTTTGAAGAGATGTACGCAAATGGAACAGCTCGTAGATCAGAGAGCCCATGGTCGTCTCCCTTACAATTAGCCAAAAAGAAGGACGACGGTTGGAGACCATGCGGCGACTACAGAGCACTTAATGCCAGAACCATCCCTGATCGATATCCAATAAGACAGATTAATGACTTTGTTTACCAGCTGTCTGGAGCTAAAATATTTTCAAAGATTGACCTGATTAAGGCCTACAATCAGATACCTGTCGCGAATGAGGACATACCTAAAACAGCCATAACGACACCATTCGGACTGTTCGAATTTCCGTATATGACCTTTGGTTTAAGAAATGCTGCTCAAACCTTCCAAAGATTCATCGATGAAGTTCTTCAAGGCCTGGAATTTACATATGGGTATATTGACGACATCCTAGTATTCTCGAAGACCAGAGAACTCCATCTTCAGCACCTTAAAACTGTCTTCGAACGACTTAACCAGTATGGCATCTTAATAAACACCTCTAAGTCCATATTCGGCATTAACGAAGTAACTTTCCTCGGCTACAGCGTCTCGACTGAAGGCATACGCCCCCTCAAAGAGAAAGTGGAAGCTATTACCAACTACCCACAGCCAAAAACAGCAAAACAACTCCGACGGTTCCTGGGAATGATAAACTACTACCGGAAATTCATCCCTGATGCAGCAAAGATACAGGCTCCTCTGAACGATGCCTTAACAGGTAACATCAAAGGAAATGCACCTATCGATATGACTAACCTTGTAACAGCTTTCAATGAGTGCAAGCGCAGCCTATCTCAAGCCACTCTTCTTGTCCACCCTGAAATCAACCTGGATCTAGCCTTATTCACAGATGCTTCAGACGACTCCATCGGCGCTGTCCTGCAACAAAAACGAAAAGGCAACTGGGAACCCTTGGGATTTTTCTCTCGTAAACTGACGACATCGCAAAAAAAATATAGTCCATACGATAGGGAGCTTCTGGCCATATACGAAGGTATCAAACACTTTAAATATATGTTGGAAGCAAGAAACTTTTGCATTTACACCGATCACAAGCCCATCACCTACGCCTTCACAACAAACAGAAGCCAGTGCTCTCCAAGACAATTCCGCTATCTTGACTATATATCTCAATTCACCACCGATCTAAAATACATTCCCGGTAAAGACAACATCGTCGCTGACGCCCTATCACGTGTAGAAGAGATTGTCACCATAATTACGACGCACTTGCAAGAGATCAGGCTCAAGACCCTGAATTGCAAGCTTTGCTTACCAAAAACACAGCACTACAACTGAAGCAGATCGCTGAAAACCAGTTGTACTGCGATTTTTCCACCAAATCGCCTAGACCGTATATAACACCTGCCTATCGCAAACGCGTTTTTGAAACCATACACCAACTCAGCCATCCAAGCGGCCCTACCACTGCTAAAATGGTAGCTCAAAGATTTGTGTGGCCCGGAGTAAGACGCGATTGCAAAACTTGGGCAAAGGAATGTGTAGACTGCCAACGAAGTAAAGTCAACAAACATACGAACGCACCATTTACAACCTTTTCAGTACCATCAGAACGTTTCGCCCACGTACACCTGGACATTATAGGCCCATTACCATACTCTAATGGCTTTAGATACTGCCTGACAGCAATAGACCGCTTCACACGTTGGCCTGATGCCTATCCACTAGCGGATATTACAGCAGAAACTTGTGCTTCCGCGTTCATTACCAACTGGGTATCTCGTCATGGATGTCCACAAACTGTAACAACAGACAGAGGCTTACAATTTCAATCACAACTCTTCCAAAGCATCACTAACCTGATTGGCGCAGAACATCGTCCCACCACCTCATACCATCCGCAATGCAATGGAATGGTGGAGAGATTACATCGCCAACTAAAAGCAGCCATCATCTGTCACAACAACCCACAGTGGACTGAAACACTTCCCCTAGTGCTACTAGGAATAAGAGCTGCCTGGAAAGAAGATCTGCAGGCATCAGCCGCCGAGCTAGTATATGGAGAACCACTACGACTACCGGGACAATTTTTCTCAACTTCGCTTGACCAGAACCTAAATCCAGCAGACTATACAGCTCGCTTGAGAAATCATATGGCAGCATTAACCCCAACTCCTGCATCAAACCACAACAGTAAAACATTCTATTTGCCGAATGACATACATACTGCACAGTTTGTTTTTCTTCGCCGTGGTCCCGCAAAACGATCACTTGAATCACCATATACCGGCCCATATAAAGTTCTGAAAAGAAATACAAAAACATTTTCATTAGACATAAAAGGCAAAGAAGTTACAGTAACAATAGACAGAATAAAACCAGCTTACCTTACGAAAGAAAACAGAGAATACGACACGACCATTCGTTCACCGATGACCGTACTGCCGCTTCACACCAATCACGATGCACCGCTACCTGAAAAAAAGACTAGAAGTGGAAGATTAGTTAAGTTTCCGGACTACTATCGACCGTGAAACGGTCTCGGCAGGGGAGTGATGTGGCGTCCTCGTCGTCATTGGTAGCTGAAATAAAATTATCAAAATAAATTATATATTAAATTACAAAAAATGCACTTACCAACTTTTACGTATAGACCGTGTCTATTGTTCTCCGCGGCAGACGGGGGGCGAGGCACGCGCATTCCACAGCGCGCTCCGCCACCAGTACGGCCCACGACTTCTTAAGTGACACACGTACATCTCGCTGCCGACGCCGCGGTTTATTTTTACGAAAAATATATACATCGTTGAGATCACACAAGTTTTATTATTTTTATATAGTGATATACGACAACGCGAACACTATACTATTATTTTGGAGAATAACGAGATTATAGAGCTATTGGGCGATAGTTGGATGGATCAGAGCGATCGCCTTTTTTGTCTTCAAGCACTTGGGGACAGTGCCGAGCGAGAGCAGGTAGCGGAAAAGGCGCGTTAGTATGGACGCCAACTCAGAAATACGTACACCAGTACGTAGCACAATCGTGGAAATGCCATCAAGCCCGCTTGATTTATGGATGTCCATGGAAGATAAAGCTTTGCGTGCAGCACGTTGCCAAAATATGCTGCACGCAAAGCAGTCTTTAGACTTTATCTTGACCTTGCTTGGTCATCCAAAGTCAAATTGGACGCGAAGGGTAAAGGACCGCGGTGTCACGCTTCCGCCCAATTACGCTTCAAAGCATTCTAGCTTTCGACGCGAGGCCGCCACATTTAAACCAGCGCTGTGACAGAGTGATTCTGATTTCTGTGTTCTCATGTTGATATATTCACAATAGTATTTATGAATTTAAAAAGATTATTCACGATGAACTTGCAACCTGAATTAGTTATTTTAATTAATTATTTTTAGCTGTGACAGGCCGCTAGTATATATTTAATATATAACTTTTACTGTAAATAAATGTGTTTCGTTTGTTCCTTGTAAAATATCGGTCGTTGTTTCTTCTTGTCTATGCTGCCGTAAATTCAAAACTGTCATTGCCAATCGCCATGTCGCGCTCTACACTCATACACTGTATAGATTATAGAGACTTTCAGTTTCATAATTTCTTCCTTTCTCTGGCTGGAATCGCTATGATTATGCCTTAGTAATTAAATGACCGAATCATTTTCAACAATCGTGTCAATTTGTTTGATATCAAACGACATAAAACGCACTTTACATTTGAATTTGGGCAGTGGGCTAACATTCGGTAATCGGTACTGTTAACTGTAGTCGGCAACTGCATCTTGCACACTTCTGATGTTTTTCCATACTTTCAATAAAAAGATATGAATGGATTTATTGCTGTACATTGTGGTAAAATACATTCTTTGTATTCAAACGCTTCATACATATTTTCATTTTATGTATTGATATTTAGTATTAAATTTTTCATAAGATATATTGCATCTTTCTAGGGGCAGGATACCATAGTGATACTCTAAAAAAGGATTACCAAAAGACTTGTTATGTTGCATGCAAAAAAGCAGCTCAAGCACTTAATGAAGGCGGAAATGCTGTAGATGCCGTAGAAAAGGCTATAATTGGTATATAGCTATGATGAAAAGAGATTTTTCATATATCAGCTATAATTGTATTCAATTAAACATACTTTTAATTTTCAGAATTAGAAAATAGTGCACTAACAAATGCAGGATATGGATCCAATTTGAGTTGGGATGGTGTTGTAGAATGTGATGCATCAATAATGAATGGCCAAACACTTCATTTTGGTGCCTGTGGAGCAGTCTCAAATGTATGGAATCCAATATCACTAGCAAAACAACTTTGTATAAAACAATGTGATAATCTATCACTGGGTAGAGTTCCACCTTGTATTCTCACAGGCAAAGGTGCAAAGACATGGGCTGAAAGAATGGGATTAGAAATTGTAGATGATAAGAAAATGATTTCTCCTAGAGCATTTCGGAATTATAAACATTGCAAGAGAAAGTTAAAAAGATATTCCTTACAAAATGATGTAAGATTTAGTCCTTTAGACACAGTAGGAGCCATATGTGTTGACTCTTATGGAGTTGTTGCAGCTGGAGCAAGTTCTGGTGGGGTTTCTTTAAAACATGAAGGGAGGGTTGGGCAAGCTGCTTCTTTCGGAAGTGGAGTTTGGGCAGCTATGAGTAGAGATGGGACAACACCTTCTGTGGCCTCTTGTACATCAGGATGTGGTGAGCATTTAATCCGTACACAACTGGCTAAAAATACTGCAGAGAGCTTGTTGGAACCTTCTCCGGTAATAAGTTTAGATAAATGTTTAAAAGAAAAGTTTTTGGAATCACCATTTCTGTGGGATGTACCAGAAAGACTAGGAGGTGCTTTATCTTTAATGTTTAATCCTCAAATTGGAGAAGGTGAATTATTATGGGGGCACACTACAAAAACAATGTGTGTAGGTTACATGTCAACACAGACTGCAAAGCCTAAGGTAAGATAATAAAAATGTGTGATAATCTTATATTATTCCTATATGAATTTAATATAAATATTTTTCTTTTAGTGCATTATTTCATATTTGCCACCAATAGTGATTGCTGGCGACAAAGCTGTTGTATCTGGAGTCCCATTTAATGTTCCTACTCAACCGTATCCTCAATTTCAATGGGAAATTAAAAATGAACATAGCATAAATGGATCTCTGTGATATTGTATATACTTCACGCTGACACTAGCTTCACATTAATTGTATAGGTACTGTCATAAATATATATTTTCCATACAGTTTATGATCTCAAAACTAGAAATTATTATCAAAACTGATTTTACAAATAGAATAGAAAAATAGTATAATTGAGTAATGTTTACTGCATTCATTAAGGAAAGAGTCTTATAACATTAAAAACCTAATATTGCAGAACAACACATGTTTTAATTAATTACATGAATGAAGTAGATATTTATTGTAGTAATGACATCTTTTATACAAAATAAAAAACAAAATGATATGGGTATGAAGTTTTATTTTGTAAAATGTGCTAATTAGTCAATTAATTCGGTGAGAGAATTGGTAAGTACATACATAATATTAATTAATATAGTCTTTTATGAGACAATGTTTAAGATTATTTATGTTGTATACAACACATAGCTTAAAGAATGATAATTATTACTTAAAAATAAGCTGCACCATAGTAATATATTTAATACAACAAGAAAATATGAACAAAATCAATAAGGCACAATTAAATCATGAAAATTTACCTTATTACTGATCTAGTTATCAAATAATAGAATAACACTACTACCAACTTCATTGAGAAGTTGTTTATGTAATGAATTTTGTCTACTTGGAGAACATTTTTACAATATTTTAAAGATAGCTATTGTTATGCCATAAAAATAACTGACTGTGTCAAGCAGAAAGTTTCTTAACCTAATAAATAATTTATGCTTAATACCATATTATGATATTGAAAAACAAAAGAGAGCAACTACAAAAAAATATTATAAGTCTCTTTAAAAATGTTTGTACAATTAACTAATACAGAAACTTAAACAGAACTTATTAACTAACATGTTACAACAACATAAAAAAAAATCACATTAGTTAGGTTTATATTATCATACACTTTGTACTTTGCTATATTGTTTAATTCAGTATAATTGAAATACATATTAATTATAAATGCTTTTTCTGTTTTTCTTCTAGCTGTTTTAATAGTTAAAATATTATCAACTTGGATAGAAGTAATAATTAATATAGCTTCAAATCTTAGTTACTTGAGAGTTTCAGTTATAAACCAAATAGAATGAATGATAGGTAGTGGTAGCTACTAATCAATCTATATATTATTATAGGCGGGAGTAGAAAATAAAAATTGACCTAACAAAAATACATAAAGTTGTAATTGGGTTGCATAATATTTTACGTCATAAACTAGTAAAAAAACGGAATCAGTAATAATTAGTCACTGAGAAAAAATTACATTGTAGACACAATTACAATTAAAATATATTAGTATCACAAACTAATAACAATTCAAACATTATTTTAATATGCAACATTAAACCTGACTTGAAAATGTAAAACAATTTGATGTTAAACTTAAATATTATGCCAGACTTTTGTAACTCTAGATAAAGCATGATCTTACAAAATCATTGTCATGTTGTCTTATATAAAAATATAATATCAATGCTTACTACACTACATTATGTTTATAAATTTAAATCTATTAATTTTCACAGATACTGGGCAAGGGTGATTGCATTATTCTATCAATCATGCTCCACTGTCATAATTAATGTACATGGAAATAATTCATAACATATTGAGCCTCATAAAAATCTTACCAAACATAATTTTGTATGAAAAAATAAATAAATGCTCATTTAATACTGTAATTCCCTATAATTCAGAAATAATCTCAAGAAAGTAATTTCGGAATCCGCATTCAAATGCATTTAGATAATAAAAGCAAGGCAATCTTTCAGTCTCACACTGCACATTATCAAAATTATACACAACCATACTCATACCATATAGCAGTTTCCTTTGAATTTTCTTGTTTTTCATTTCTACTTATATTCCGCCTGTCCTGATATTTTAAATCATTGTTAATATCATCTGCCTGAGATTGATCATTTGATGATTGATGGTCACCAGACTTGTCATGATTGCTTTGACATGCTCCATCACCAATTACGGTAGATATTCTATTATACACCAAGTATGTTGGATTATCTTTTATGGGAGTGCTTTGAGGTTTTGAGTTCAGGGTGACATCTGGATTATCGTCAGCTAAATATACTGTTCGTCGAGTTCCTGCGGCGCCAAAAACTGGTGAAGGGGTCGAGACTAGAAATTAAAACAAAATGAAATGAAAATAATGATGAAATTATGACAACTTCTTTGTATTGTTTACTATATAAGCAAGAGTACATATACAAATCATCAATATAGTAAACCTATGACTTATGTATTAAAATTTTTTATGTTTAAGAAAGCTGTATAAAATATGTTAAGAAAACCTAGGCCAGGTTGCTAATTTCAGCACATACTTTAAATAACGACGGCACCTTTGACATTTTTAAAAATAATGTTGTAAAGATGTAAATATATCTATCTCTTGTACCACACCTCTATAGCCAGAATGTATGATAAATTTTTCTTTGTATCCATGGTGCTGTTATATTGATTTGTCTTTGGTATTTTATACTTCTTGTTATTAGACTGAATAATCAACACATGTCAGACACAGAGGAGTGAGCACTGAGTGTCTTTAAAAAATATTGATCAAGAAAAGTAATGACTGCCAATACTGTTATTGTTGTAAAAATTACCTGCTGGCAATCCTGTATCGCCCTCTAAACCTTGGAAGCTGTTTCGATGTGAAGATGGAATTTTGTGTGGTCTCCGTCGTAATGATGCTCTTATTAAAGCATCATCTCCACCACCACTTTGTATTGATGCAGCAGACAGCCTTCTAACAAAATTACTTTCGTTTCCCAATCTTGTTGGCTCTAAGCTGTGAAATGAGGCAGACATATCAACACTTTCTGACTTCCTAGAAAATGTTTCTTCTAATCTTTTATTATAACTGGATTCAATGCTATGTCTAGGAGATTCCACACCCTGAGAAGAGGAAGCTTGATCAGGATCAGAAGTTTTGGATATTTTCTCTAATTCTTGTCCTGGATCTGATTCGCCAGATTCTGATCCCGCTAATGTCAGTTGTGATTTGGATCGATTAGCGTCTTCTATTCTTTTGTTGTTTCGTGATGGTACCTTGTTAATTAAATCGGTTCCAGCCTTTCGAACTTTTTTCACAAATGATGCTCCAAAGCCACGTCGTTTTGGGGTACAATTATCAAGCTTTTTGTAGTGTTCCATAATTTTTTCCTCTAATTTTTCTTTTTGTCGACATAAAGCATTAACTTTGTCGGCAAACATCTTTTCTTCTTCATGATAATGTTGTTTATCTTTTAAAGAATGTGCTAATAGCTCATGATATTGAGTTAGAAGCTGTGACACATGATCCATTAGGGAGCGTCTGTCAGCATCTAAACTTTTGTTCATTTGAATGAGCATTTCACAATGCTGATTTGTTTTACTAATTTCTAATTCCATACTTGTTACTACCTCTGATTTTGTGTTTAATTCACCAGACATTTCCGTATGTTTAAGCTTTAATTGTGATACCTCACTACGTAGGTTTCGATATTCTTCCTGCATATGTCTATATTCATTTTTTAATCTGTCGCTAGCTGTAAAGAGATTTCTAAAATCTTCCTTTAATTTAGAATGTTCCGCTCTTAGATTTAAAAGGTTTCTTGATTCTACTTTAAAGTTTTCCTTTTCTAATTCGAAGTCTGTTACTTTTTTCTCATAGACAGCAAGTTTTTCTTTAAGATCCCTATTTTCTATTTTTAAATCTTTTATAGCAACCTTTACAGGTTCTTTTTCACTTAGCAGAATTTCATATTCCATATTTAATTGCTCATGGATAGTTTGAAGAGCGACTTGGTCTCGTAAAAGGTTATCTTGTTTATCTTTAAGAACTTCTAGTTGTTTAGAAATTTCATCCTTTTCTGCAGCTAGTTGACTGTTTGCAAGTTGTAATGTCATTTGTTGTGATGTTAAGGAACCATTTTGTGAACTTAATGTAGAGATATTTACTTGTAGCTTGGCATTTTCAGCCTTACTATTTTCTAAAGCTGTTTGCAAAGCTAGCATATCTGATGTGAGCTGCTCAAGTTGAGGGTTGATAATAGTTTCATCATCTTTCATTTTATGGTTACATTCACAAGGAACTACTTTAGTTAGGCTTGCTTTTGCTGCTATTTCTGATATTAATGATTCATTTTCAGTATTGGAGATAATTTTTTCTAGTAAATCTTCTAAACATAAATCTTGAGATATTATATTTGACGCATTTACACCCAGCTTTTCCAAACAGTTTCTTATTTTATCAAAATTAACTTTTTCTGATATAAGGTCTTTTTGTAGTGTCTGTATTGTTTCTGTATCAACTTTCTTTTGTGATTTTAATTCTTGTGTCTTTTGTTCTATGTCTTGAAGCCTACAACTAATATTGTGATAACTTTCTAATTGCCGAGTCAGTCTTTCAATTTCCCTATTTTTTAGTTCAATATCAGTTGTGGTGGTATCTAATTTAACATCTTTTTCTTCTACTGCTTCGCGTAATTTCATCACTTCCCTTTGTAAGTTATGTATTTCTTTTTCACTATAAGTCAGTTTAGTTTTTAGTTCTTCTGTCTGTATGATAAATCTTGTTACTTTATCTGCTTCTGGTTTGACCATATTAAGTTCTTTAGTTCTAGCATCTACAGTTTTTTCTAACTCATCAGCTCTTCTTTGAATAGAGTCACATAACATTTGTATTCTTTGTTTGTCTTTAGTTAGTGATTCTAAATGTTTTTCAAATTCTTGTAGTTTATTTTTTTCTGATTCTCTATCAATTGCTTGCCGATCAATGAATGCTTTTTGTTTATCCAATGAATCTTGCAGCTTTCTATTTTCTTCTAGAGCATTTTTAAAAACATCTTCCAACTCAGCATTTTGCTGTTTTAGTCTATTACAATTTTCTTGCAACTGGTCACATTTTAAAGCTAGCCTTTTTTTTTCTTTTTCTAGATCTAATATTTTATCACTGCCTTCCAACAATGACTGTTCTCTTAAGTTGTCTATCGTAGAAAGGAGACGCTTATTTTCTAATTCCAGTTTTAAAGCTCTTGCTTGAGCATTACTTGTTAATTGCTCAGATAAACTATTTTCTCCTGATTCTAGTGTTTCACCTTCATTATCAATATCTAAGGTACTGTTGTTAGTTTCATTAAGTACAGATCTTGTAATATATTGTAAGTGGTTGTTCTCTTCAATTAATTCTTGTATTTTTTGTTGATCTGCATCTCTTTCCTGAAATTCAGATGTTCTGATTGTAATATTTTATATTAAAATGAAAAAAATATATACAAATAAAATCATATTACCAAGGCAATATCATTTGCTTCTCTTTTAAGTTTGATCATTGCTGCTTCCAGAGATAAACATTGTTCTGCCCTTTTACGGGCTCTTTGTAGTTGTTCTTCTAAGGCATCCCTTGTTTCCATCAATGCTCTATTATCTTCTCTTAATTCAGAAACTCGGGTTTTATAATATTCTGCATCAGCTAACCTATCCCTGTATCGTTGAATTTCTTGCTCTAGTCTGAAATATCAAAATGAACATCATACTTTTAAGATGTAATTAAAAATTAAACATTGTTGGATATTTACTTACCGATCACACCTTTCTGCCTTTTCTCTTAGAGCATCAACTTCATCTCTGTAACCTGCAGCTTTTCTAGCTTCATTAAACCATTCTTGACTGTCTGCTCGCAATTTTCCAAGCACTAGTTTTGTATGTTCAAGTTCTTCTCTACATTCTGATAGGTGTTCAGACTTTTCTTCTCTAAAAGGAAAAAAGGGTTTTCAATAATATACTATATAATATGCTATACAAAAATTTCTACACAAATTCCTATTTTTAGGCTTAAAAATACCCCAACAGAGGTTAAAAATTCCTTATTTAAACTTTTTCTTTGTAAAATAAAAAAATGCACATACAATTCTGCTCTTTGCTTTCTTAATCTTGCCTTCCAATCAGCTAATTCAACAGCCAAATGTTGACTCTCTCCATTTGATTGGTTAACATTTTGTGAAGATCTGTTTTTGCTATTTTTATTATCAGTTTCATTATCACATAAGCCCTCATTAAGAACTAAAGATGCCCAATTTTGCAAGTAATGATCTCGTTCTTTTGCCAGACGTCTCATATGATTGAACATTGTTGGAGATTGAAACAGATCAATAGCATCTGGAGTCAATACAACTGTTTGCATATCTGTAACCTAAAAATTGGTAATATTAGAATTTCTTAGAAATTACAAAAACTCTAGATTTGTATAAAATAAACTTACTTGCTTAATACATTCCACAATATTATGTTGTAGATCTACATCTAGCTCTTTAATCCTTGTTATGAAAATTTCTTTATTGGGACATTGAACAGCAGCACCCAATAGCAATAAAATTAAAAGTTTCATATTTTCCAAGCCATCTCTGGACTCTGGTGATTTTCCCAAGCAAATACATTCTGGCACAACCAATAAAGTCATACCTAACTCATCATCATACAAATTCTTCAGATTCTTTATTATTGCATCAAAGTTTTTAACTTTTCCTAGTATTAAAGCTTGATCTTCTAATCCTGCTAACTTTGTGATGTGAAAAGAGGGTTCTGGATCTATTTGTAAGTAAATTTGATGCAGAATATCTCCATTGAAAAGGGAAGCATAGTCCCCAATACTCCCAGGGTTGGCAAGGCATGATTTCAACTAAAATAATTTTTGTTACATAAACAAAAAATTAAACTAATGCATAAACAATTATGATTATAATCTTGTATGAAAGAAGAAATATCTTGATCATGTTACTTGTTAACCTAAATATTTCAGATTATATTATTAATGCATAGATTTGTGAAGCCTTAATCTTTCTTATGCAAAAAAATCTTAGCCACATTCCACAACTTCATTTTAATGATAGCAGATCATCAAAAAATCATGTTACTTTCATTTAAGAACTGTCAAATCTAGTCTTTACTATTGTGGGAATTCATAAAATGAGGGCATTCTAGCTCATTGTGTAGATACTATTGAGACAATTTAGGCAAGATAACACTTAATAAAAGATTAAATATATGACAATAGCTACAAAATCTAAAAAATAAATCTGTTCAGTTACAGAATATTTAACTACACAAAATTATAAAGAGATGAAAAACACAATAATGTCCGAGGTTCTTCATTAATATGAATTATATATCAACGTGAAAGTTAAACAAAAAATATGTTACGAAAGCAGTTTGTTTCAAAATAGTTTGCTACCAAAAATAGAACATCAAAATAGCACAACATTAAAACAAAAAGAATGTATTTATTTTCCGTTTATGCTATCATACAATCAATGACTTAATCATAAGAAACACAATAATCATTTAATAGTTCATTCACTTCTAGATACACGGATCGCTGAACACTTACCCATGAAACTAATGGTCCACTAAGGAAGTCTTCAATTTCACTACTTGAGGCAGCCATATTCATTAAACGTTAGGATAAAATATGCCAGTGGCTTTTAATATTTGGAGCAGTCATTTCATCACAAACGCTCTTAGAACTCAGAATAGTATTACAAAAACTAAACATCTGCAAAATCCTAAAACAAAATTTACAGTGGTGTTAATTATGTGCAGATACCGTAACCAATCACAGATTAGGAGGACTACATTGTTATTCTCCAATGAAACTGTTAATGTGATGTTTGAAGTCTATTAGACTGAGCTTAGAATATAGGTGATACATAATATAATCTATGGTATATGGATAATTAAAACTTTTATTAAAAATATTTGGCACTACTGCTTAATTATTTAGGTTTTTTTTATATCATAAGAACCCTTGCAGCACCTGTAAAGTTGAGGCGTTGCGTTGAGATGTGGGGTCTCTCTCGATAACTTCTATCGCATTTACCATGGAGAGTGTTTCGAGGAGTTGTTCAGATTCATTCCAGTGGCTGAGTTTTATTGGATGTCGACGCAGAACACAAAATTCAACCCGTATCAGTTTAACGTCCGTCGTTCCACACCTAAGCATTTTCTGCCGCATATCACCATTATGTGGAACCAGATGCACACATATATTTCCGACCCAATTCTTTTTATGGTCCTTTACGAAAAGCGTCCTAATTCGGGCCTGCACTTACTGTACTTGCGAGCCCTCTGTATTGGGAGTGTCGATGGGCGGCGGCATCACTTAACATCAGATGAGACCCCTCTTCCTTAAAAAAAACAAGCTAGGAAAATAATAAAAGTAAAATAATGATAAATAAAGATAGAAAATACTTACAAATCACTTACCTTAATTTATAATTAATAAGTATTTTGCTTCACTTATTCATGAAATTGCTACTTGTTTATTTCTCAACTCTTTAATATTTATTTCATTATGTATGTTTGAATTACATTGAATATAAATTGAATGGGTTTTCATTTGATTTTCTTTGAAAATTTGGTAGGTACCTAAACGGAATTAATTAAGCAACCTTATCATTAAGGTTTATAATATGCAAAAAAAATATTTAAATGGAGCGTTCATAACATAAAATATATGTAAATAACAACAGCTTATATTATTTTCTCATTTCAATTTCATGATCAATTTAATAAACATACAATAACGTTAACATTTTTATTTTATTTTGGACAGATTACATATCTGTTTACATATAGAACCTATGAAGAGGTGGAATCAGGAATTGTCGAAAAACTTTATCCATTCCATGACGAGAGCGAACGATAAAAAAGAGTATTGATTTCAGATTTTCTATTTTGATTATTTGAACGTTATTAATAGTATTAAAATTATTAAATATTCCTTATCCTAGTTTAACGTTTGTGTTTTTTAATCAATGGTTTAAAATATAATTATATTCATTATTTAAAAGTGAGTCCTAAATTGAAATAAAAATGCCTTGATTTAGAAATACACATTAAATTATTATAGTTTAATCAATACACCTTACAATTTAAAAATAAACTTTTCGTTATATTTACTGTCCTATATTTTGATAAACCGCTACATTTACCTATATTTTGTTTAGTTATCGTCATTTGACCAATTTAATTTGTTTTATAAAAAATAATAATGTTTGTAAACAAACTTTCCAAAGTACAATTTTCCGATCAACAATTAGATGACTATGTTTTGGAAGTAAGTATATCGTATAACTAAGTTTTTATTTACCATAAAGCCTATTACTTCCGACTTTTATAAATTTTAAATTTAGTCAGCCTCAAATTCATAGTAGTAGAGCATCTGTCTATTTTTATCATACTTGTAAATTGCTTAATATATGTATTTTCTATCTTTTTAGAATTCTGTTCTTAAGAGTAAACTACAGAGTAAAAATGATGCACTATCTATTATGAGTAAAGAATTGGATAAATCTTGCATGGAACGAGATAGGTTTAAAACACTGGTTGAACAGTTAAAATGTAGCAAGATTGTGTTGAAAGACACAATGCAAGTTATAAATAAATATGCACCTACTAATACCATCAGCGGCAGTGAAATTCTAGCCAAAACCAAGGAGCACAATAATATGTTAAAGTTGGAGGTATGGTAATTGTTTATACAAGATTAAAGCATTAACACTAGCTTTCTAGTACATATTTTTCCACTAATTTGTATATCTTATATATCCATGATGAGCAATAATATAATGTTTATGCTTCTTTTACTAGTCTAGTCTAATACTTACATGATTTACAAATTTACCATAAATGTGGGATCTATATTTTTGTTCTGTTATAGTAGTTTTTTATAAGGGCATGTCTATGTTGTTAGGTGGAAACATTAAGAAGCAAACTTGATGATGCTAATGGTGATATACTAGCATTGAGGAAGCAGCTGCAAAAAAACGGGACTTTAGGCAACATTGGTGATTGCAAATCTGCATCTCCAGTAGAAAGTATATACTCTCTATTGGAATATGAACAACTAGTACAAGAACTTGAGAAAGTACAAAAAAAGGTAATAAAAACTAACATCGGAATTATTTTTACCATTGTTGGTTTTCCTGACATATATACATATATAGTAGTTTATATGGTTGGTAATCTTTTCATCTTACAGTGTAAACAAATGCAAATGGATTATAGAGCTACCCTAGATGAAAAAGAAGAGTTAGTTTCTGACCGTGACTATTATAAAAACAAAGTACAAAGATTAAATCATCAAATAAGTTTTCTGTTAACAAACAGAATGAAGCCATCATTAGACAGCAATATGGCAAAACCTGTGGTTGATATTGATGCACTTGTTATGGAAAATAAATATCTCCATGAAAGCATCACACAGTTACAAGTAGAGAAAGAAATAATGAAACGAACACTGAATAAGTATAAGGTTAATATTTAAAATGTTATAGTTTTAATTAAATCTTTTAACATAGTGAAACTTAATTGTATTGATTTTATTTTCAGACCTTGCTTGATAGTAGAAGCAAAAATGATGCTATTAATTTTCGAAAAGGATTCGCAGATGTCATGACTCAACAACAAGGTAGTAAAAAAAATCTTTTGCTATGGGCTTAAATAGCTATATGGGCCTGATAGGCCATACCTACACAAATCTGTATAATATGAGAATGTACTTTATATTTCTGTCTGTAATATAATGATTATCATAAAGCTTTGTAAGCAGTTGTGCCTCGATAACATGACATTTAATTCCACCAATTAGCATTGTTGAATGTATCTGCATAATTATAAGCTATTATGGGTCACATACTCAAATAGTTTTGCCTCGGGCTCCATTGGTATAAAAATTGCATCACTTTGGAATACATGAATTATGAAGAATTATTTTCTTATACTATGAATGTGAATTATTTTCAGTACGAGAATATTTAAACTCTAATACAAAAAGTGGACTAAAGAAATCCTCACTAACAGAACTGAAATCACTTTGTTTGGGTTTGTTTGAAGCATTAAATGATAAATCCATAGCGCTGCAACATCAACGAAAGACAAACCAGTAAGGAATATGATTTTTTTGCTTGTATATATATACGTGTGCCTCCGGAATACCGCTATTGGTGCGATATAATAAGTTCTAAGGGTAACATTCAGAGACGCCACTTAGCAGTGTTAGGGTCTGTTTCACAATGTCCGGATAAATTCCAAGTAAGCTATCTATTACTTATTGATAGGATAAAGAGTATTTTTGCGTATCTTATTAGGAAATTTTATCTTTCGAATAATTTATGTGTTGTTTAGCTATTTGGTACTTTATCCATACATTGTGAAACAGGCCCTTAGTGTGACTACACAATACATTCATATAATCATACTACGTCACGACTTTGAACCATGCTCTAAAGTTCTAACGTTACTAAATTTAGGCAAATAAAATACAGTACTCATCTATCATACTAGAGCTCTTGTTTTATATACTGTTCCAGGGTTTTAGCCAATAGAATATCTGAACTAGAAAAAACAATGGAGAGTTGGTGTAATGGTCAAAAGTGTGTACCAATATTCCCCTCACAGCTGCTAATGGAAGAATTTTTAAATGACTCGAGGTCCATAAAATCTGACGATAGAGAAAAAGTTGAGCGGGAGCCATCTGATAATTATTCTGATAGTGAAGAGGGGAATGCAAATAGTGAAAGTTTTACAAGCAATAGATGTTTATCAAAAATAGTCCTGCCGGAAGATCTTCAAGAGTTGGTGAAGGAAGCTCTTGCTGAATTGAAAGCATAATTTTTATTTATATGAAGATGCAAAGTTAATAACATTTATAAAAAAAAGTGTGTACCTATGTACACGCGTTAGAAGTTATACTTCTTTGGCGTATCGAAAAATAACTGAAATGCAGTAACGATTAAAGATAAATAATAATATTAATAAAAGATTTTATTTAATAAATAAATTATTAGTAAATACTATCAAATATTTATTTATTCACAATGTTTAATTGTACTGTTACGAAACACGTGTTCTTAATATAAAAATACTAGAACATAATAAAATACTTGAACATAGTTATCGATTTTCATGCCACCTGGACCTAACTTTACGATGTCGAACTCAGGTGTCGGCGTGCGCGCGCATCGTAAAAATTCACTCTCATCATTTTCTCCATTGCCCCAAATGAAGTATAACTTCAAAAATTATCCATAATATATATATATATATTTACATTTTTTGTAACCAGCGGAGACGAAATTACGGTTATGTTTTGAAACACACATTCCATATCTTCAGCTTTAATTCATACTAAAGAGTTATCCATGTTAAGTTTACTGTTACCAAATGTTTATCTAGTCATGTTTCAAAGAATTTATTTTTAGTAAAATTAATTTTTATATATTTTTTAAATATTAGTTCTTATTTAGAAGTAAAATAAAATAATGTGCTTACTTCAGTCTTTTATTTATAACACAAAATATATGTTGGAAAATACATTTATTAATATATTATTTTGTCTTAATTTATACATCGAACACTAATTGATATACTTATTACATTACTAATACACAGGTTTTTTAAAAAAACGAATTCATTTATTTCATACATATGAGTATGCAAGTAGATAAGTTATCTTTGTTTATATTTCATGAGTTTAAATGCATAAAAAATATGTTAATACAATTCTGTTTAAAGTTTGGTATTTACAAATACTTATATGTTCCGGGAACTGCTACGAATCTCATTTCTGAAAGAAACAAATAAATTAAGCTCACACCGATATTCTTATGTACGATTTTAGAAAGCCCTATAATTCAATATTATATCCCTATCTTTTTCATGATCAATTGGCTAATAGGCAGGTAATCGATGACGCACGCCATCCACTTTTTGGTTCAAAGGCAAGCCGGTTTCCTCACGATGTTTTCCTTCACCGTTTGATTGGTGCACGGTCGGGGATCGAACCTACGACCTCAGGATGAGAATCATACGCTTAAGCTACTAGGCCAACACTGCTCATCAATGTATGTGAAGTTTAAATTAATATTGTGTTCGAAACAATGTTTACGTTAGTTGTTTATAGTTGTACGCAGTAAAACACTTTTTACACCGAGTGATAAGGACGCCAATTACCAAGAATTCAAAGCTATCTGGTCGAGTGGTAGATTGAATTATTATCAAAGAAAAAAAATAACGGAATAAATAATAATAAAAAAATATATATATATACATAGGTTGATAAAAAAATGCTATGCAATAGCTTTACCGCCACAGTCCGCAAGTGCCATATTTTTTTTTAATAAATGAAATGGCGCGAAATAATAAAATTTATATTAGTTTGCAAACACGTCACTCTTTCTACACAGACTAGACGAAGCGATATATATATCGCGATAGTGATTAGATTACTTACATAATGTTGGCACTGCCAGCGTTGTATAATGCGATACAAGCGCCGCCGAGTGATGCCCAAGGGCTGCCGCATCGCTTCTTTGCCGCGCAAACGCCGTTGCGCCCTTTACCAACTTGGAAAGAAGTGAGCGGTAACTTTTTTCCGAATATCGCTCATACGACTCCAAACCTTCTTGCAATTTCAGTATTAGGCTATCGTAATTTTTCCGCACGACTTCGAGTATCTAAAAAAAAAATTGGTAGCATCAACACAGAAGATTTATAAACCCGATAGTGGGATCAACCATACCAAGTGATTTATGACACTGACAAATGTATTTATGAACAGATTTTTAAAATTTTCACAGGATCGTCAAAATCGGCGACATTTTAACAAAAATCTTGTTGGCTATGAGATTTATAATATCTAATATCTTACTAACTTACATAATGTTTTGTAATAATTATTTGCAAAGTAATATAAAAGAAAGAATATTTTATTGATTAAGAGGTACATTTCCTATTTGGACAAATTACCTGATCTTCTGTGGGCGTTGAAAGATTTTGCGAGGCCAGCCACGCGTCTATCTTTGGCGCGAAGTGTTGGGTGATGGCTCGCACGTTTACCAAGCAATTCGCGAGTCGAAGAGCTTCAGCTTTGAACTCTCCATCACCCGTTGAGTAGCGCAAAGCTAAAAGTATTTATTTCTTTGGATTCACTCATTATACATTATAATCATATATTAGAACATAAAATTACTTTGGATAAGGGAGTTTATCACTCAGTGGTAACGAAACGTTTTACTATTGGGTACAGAAAATGTATCATGGAATTCCAATTTCCAACAATAACAAAACATACAGAACCGTAACCATCATAAACAAGTGAAGAAATATCAACGTTAGAAAATATCCATTGCAACATTGGTAAAACATATTTTTTGTAATTGACTTGTTACCTGTATATAAACCTTATTTACTTTTAGTATTGAATTAGTTAAAATATCTCAAAACTTCAGACTCACCCATAAAGAAGAGGTTGTCAAAAACTTGATTCATTCTAATAAGTTCATAATACAATTGATCGTAAGAAGCCGGCGTCGGTAGAAACGTATCTCCAAATGTGATAAACAAGTTGAAAATGTTCACTACCTACAAGAAATATAATACAATTAAATTATAATTATTACGATTATTAATACTGTTGTGTTATTTAAACTCACCTGTTGGGCCATCAAGAATATATTGTGTCTTCTCAACAGTGTAGTTTCATTGGTAACTAAAAACTTTAATAAAGCGATTAGTGCGGCCCATAGAGGGCGCCAGTCCCTCGTAAGACGCACCCGACACCGCTTTTGGTAACTTAGTACTCTTTGCAAAACTCCTACGCAAACTTCATATAATTCTCCAGGAAACTTTTTCAGTAAGTGACACATCATGAATTCTACGAGCAAATCTAAAAAAACAATACATATTTATAACAACCTGCGAAATACCTATGTCTAATCTACACTAATAACAAATATAGCTTGATTTCATTTTGGTTAAACATGCCGATCTGTAGAACAAATAAAATTAAAAAATAGTGTGTGTACTTATGTACACGTGTTAGAAGTTATAGTTCTTTGTCGTATGGAAAAAAAACCAAAATGCAGTAGTGATTAATAAATATTAAAAAGATGTTATTTAAAAAAATATTAGTAAATACTATCACCGTCGTATATGAAATTGATTGAAAAACACCAAAATAATATTTATTTATTCGCACTGTTTAATTGTACTGTTACGAAACACGTGTTCTAAATATAAAAATACTAAAATATACAGAATATATAGAATTGAATATAGTTATCGATTCCATGCCATCTAGACCTAACTTCACGATGTCGAATTTAGGTGTTGGTGTGCGCGCGCATCGTAAAAATTCACTCTCATCATTTCTCTACATCGCGCCAAAAGAAGTATGACTTCAAAAATATATTTTGTGTTGGAAATCCAGGAACGAAATAAACGGTATCTAGTCATCGATAAATAACGATCATCGATATAAACATGTACTTATTTCATTGCTTATTAATAACAAGTTGTTTATTCAAATAAATTATCTACATAACTACGTTTTCCTCTATGATCACGACTGCTGTAACGCTAACGGCGAATAATATAAAAATCAAATTACTTACTCTTTCGAAGAAGTTTTATTTTAAAGTCTAATAATAAAGTCAAAGGGATAAAAATGATTTTAAGTTGTATTAGTGACTTTATTCTATGCTATGTTAAATACTTTATATCCTGTCACACTAAGGGCCTGTTTCACAATGTCCGGATAAGTTCCAAATAAGCTATTTGTTACTTATTTGTAGGATAAACAGTATTTTTGCGTTTCACGACTGTCAGATAGCGCTATTTGTCATGAAATGCCAAGTATCCTATTCGGAACTTTTATCTTCCGAATAATTTATGTGTTTCATAGCTATTTGGCACTTTATCCATACATTGTGAAACAGGCCCTAAGGGTATATTTCATAATGTATAGATAAAGTACCAAATAGCTATGCAACACATAAATTATTCGGAAGATAAAAGTTCCGAAGAAATTTCGCGCTACCGGGCAGTCGTGAAACGCAACAATACTGTTTATCCTGCAAATAAGTAATAATTAGCTTATTTGGAACTTATCCGGATATTGTGAAACAGACCTTAAACTAGTGTATTTTAAGTACATTTTTAATAAGAAACTGAAACTTACCGATTAAAGTCGACGCAAGGGGTTGTGAAGGGGGCTCTTCGGGAACTATCTTGCGATGACGCATAGGAAGCCTATACAGTTGAACCTGAAAGCATGGGATAATAAAGCATACAAGCAAAAATAGAAGTAATATAAACCTCCTATTAAATAACGTCTTTAAACTGGCATATTTTAAAATTGATTCAAGTTCTGCAGTACAACAGGCGTAGCCCATTACCTATAGATTACCCTGATTCATGTTTGATTGTGCAAAGCATGGTAAAGAAATCCCCTAACACACATATAGTTTATTCTACGTAAAGATTTCTACTCTATACTCGTAGATAATTAGAAAAAACCTGTGGTTCGGCATTACATTTCTGTATTTATTTCGTAATCATTATATATATATATATATATATACATATACTATATATAACAATATTTTGCTAAATAATACAAAAAATCTTACTTTAAAAGTAAGGTTTTGGTCGTGCATGATGGAGTTAGCGAACTGTTCCTCCACTATACAAGTGAGGGTGATGAAACATAAACTGCACTTGTTTATACTAGCTTCCGTTCGCGTATCCGCCATCACTATTGAACTATAAACAATTTTTAAAGATAAGTAAACAAATTTTAAAAAATCACAAAGGTTATACCATATAATGATAATGAATATGCACCAATGTGGAAATATAGTGAAGGCAATAATTGAAAGTACAATATTTTAATTTTAATAAAACTCCATGATAATCCATAGAATCAAACAAATAGTTTGCTTTATCTACTTAAAAACCGAGCCGTAGAGTAAAAAGCAACGCTTGATATATGAATTTAAAAATTAGTGTTGTATGTTAATATTTGATATTTTTTTTTGTAATTAAATATACTTACCAATACTGAAAGAACGTAACAAGTAGGTTTGTTGGTTGCTCATTATCAATGAGTGCTTGAATCTGTGCTAAGTTAGGTGGACTCTGTAAATAAATTTTTACGCTACAAAATTGTCTTCAAAACATATTCGAATAAACTTAAAGTTGAGATAGAATATCAGCAAAGGAATAGTCATAATTAATGAATATCGTATGATCTATGATATAAAGTTCAAATTCCTTTAACAACATTACTTAGATGAAGTTATTGCTGCTAAATGTAAATCAAAATTTGGCTAAAAACTTATGTAATTTGGTAGAAACCTGATGTGGAGGTAATGTAGCTGGAGGAGAAGGTGGCGCTGAAGCAGTTGCAGAGGAATGCGCCAGGGTCGTCATAAAATTCCGATTCAGGTGCGCGGCTTCATACAATGCTAGTAACATACCCTCCTCACCGCCACTTTAATAAAAAAAACACTATGAGGTTAAATGTTTATAAGATTAAAATTTTTGAGGCAACTTCATTTAATCTTGTTTCATCTTCAAACACCGTTGCTTAATTCAAAATATTGCGACTAACTTTAAGCATAACATTTTACACAACATATAAACAATTGCATAAATGATATATATACACCATTCGAGTCGACTATCGATAATTTGAATATTTATCCGGTCCCATGAAAAACATTCTATAAATTAACTAAAATCAATGTTAATTGGTCCTTCCTGTAAGTTAAACTTGAAGAAAACTTGACATGAGACTTTAAGAACTGGAAAAATGGAAGAAACACCAGTCTCATTGATTGGGGCTAAGAATCGTCTTACTACCTCTTAATGCCTCTACGCCCCCGGAACAAACACGAGTGACGATTATTTCGCAACCCTTAACATAACCAAAACTTTTTGAACAATGACAGACTTCTAGTAATATTTTTCAATTGTTAGTACATAATAATAACAAAAAATAAATCACGAATTTTGGTACTAATCTTATTTACTTCTGTCACTCCTTCTTGTATTTAAAGGCTAGTTATGAAAATTTTCGTACTTTGTAATTAATCTGGGGTCCCTTGAGTTTAAAATTATAGAGAGTTGACTGTACATAAAATATTATGTGTGTATATTTTTTGTATTGTTTCATGTATTTTCTACATTTTTGTACTTAACCCAGATTATTATTAAAATGGACATACCTATACCTCTGTCCCCTTAACACAGGTGGTGTTTCATCATTTGTAAGAAATATACCTCCAACCATACTGGTAAGTGAACTTAACCAACCACCAGAGTTTGTCTGCATCCCACCAAATGTAGTCATTACATAGTCATTCAGAGCTGCTGTTATGACTTGGCCATACCTACAATTATTCAGTGTTTAAAAAAATGTATATGCTGGCCGATTCAGTTACAGGTTAACCACTATCAAAATGTTAAGTGCAAACATATTTTATCATGTCTTGTGGTTTGTTATGCATTCCACCATTTTAAATATTAAAGAAAGAGTGTAAAAAAATACTAAGCACATAGTATAATTAGGTAAAAAAAAATTACCCATTTAAAGCTAGTTCATCATCAAGTATCGACAGTTTAACCACATATGGATTAGCTGATTCATGTTTTTTGTAGTTCACAAGAAACATGAGTAGAAGTACTACATCATAACCTGTAAAACATTATTATCCATACATAAGTTTTTCTCAAGTTTTCATCATACAATAGTAAGTACTGAGATATATTATATTATTTTTATTACATACCATGTTGTTGTCTTTCAGTGGTTGTACATAGAAGATGAATCAAAGGTTCAAACAATGAGTGTAACATTAAAAATTCTACAAGAGGATTATCATCAATATTGTCAACTCCAGTTGCAATAATTAGCAACAACTTGAGTACCATTGATTTTAAGCTTTCAGGAACATCACCTGGAATATTTGTGCTGAATTAAAAATATAATGTAAAAAAAAATTACATTAAACAGTTAGTCTTGATACTGACCTGACAATACAGAATTACAATGTTCCAACAACTTCTGCATTTTACAACCTGGATTTTCTATACCAAGAAGAACAGTTTTAATATTAACATTAGGATCCTGTGCAAATCTTTGGTACATTGTTGTTAATAGAGCACTAAAAGTTTGGAGTGCATAAACCAATCTGAAAAGTGATTTCTTTGTGAATATAATAATTTAGGACCACCACAGCCTTAAGAAATTAAAAATCGGTCAATTGCGATGGCAGCTCAGTGCACTGGGGCTATTGTAAATTATTATTTTCTTTAATGTGATATTGGTGGAAAGAAAGTTTTAATATACAGTGAACAACTGGGTCCATAGTTAGCTTCTTCATTTAATTCAATTGAACATTTACCACCCCTAACTGTATGGCTATAGTGATTCGATTTAAAACAGGGAATAAAGGCAAGTGATAAATATTTTTCGGCTTTATAATAAGCTAATGGCCCTTTGCTGGCTATATTTAATGATTAAGATAAAAATAATGTATACCTTATGTGGTGCTCTTGTCCCAACATTTCAATACATTGAATAACTAGTAAATGAATATTATCTTTCATGTTCAACAGTTGATCGGGAGTCAATTTTTGTATTTCAGCTTCTAGTTGGGGAATTTTTGGTTTCAAGAGGAAAAATTCATCCCAAAAAGTGGGGTTATCACTTGTTAAATCTTCACCTCTGAAGAAGGACTCATAAATTTGGACAATTTTTTCTTTGAGATGTCTTTTAGACCCCGAACCACTTCTTTTTCTAGTAGCCATCATATATTTGGTATAATAAAAACTATTTCAATTCAATAACACAACTACAAAATACTCTTGCATGTATTATTGTTTTCAAATTTACAATATCATACACAAGGCGTTCTCAGTTCCACAGTTATTAGATAATAATTTAGGAGAAAATTAATTGTTGCAGTAATTTTTCTCCTATTACAATGGAAATAAAATTTCTGCCTATCTTATATTTTGATTTTCCTTAGATTTGCTTCTTCAGTCTTCTTATAGATGACAGATAAGTCGCAAATTATCACTTGTTTAGTCTATGTTAAAGAACATTACCTACATTTACGTTACCAGGCCATAAAATTATATAAAAATTACTATTTAATCTGTATTCTGTGTAAAGTATAAAATTCTTAAAATGGCGAGGAATTAAAAGGTGTAGACGTGAAAACTATAGTGTTTATATATTTATAACGATTGGTATACCGAAATATATACTGTACTCTATAAAAAACTCTAAGACTTCTATAATATAGTGTAAATTATATTTACGTATCTTATTTGTTGGTTGACAAGATATAAAAACGTGTGGTCAGTTTAATAAACAACGCAAAACGGCAGATCTAATCCCTAACCATGAAATCAAAAAGGCGTCACCATGATTCGTCTGAAGAGTCTGTAGAATCCGATGATAGTGAAAAATCAAGTAGTTCGTCGGATAGTGAAAGCGATGTTTCCTCTGAGTCAGACCATCGGCAGAAAAAGAAACGAAAACGAGCCAACTCGTCTAACTCAGACAGTGATTCTGAGGAACAAAGGCGAGCCAAGAAACGCAAGCATAAAAAGAAAAAGAAAAAACACACCAAAAAGAAGCGCCGATCAGAGTCTTTAGATAACGTAACCAATGACCACGTATCTCTTAGTGAGGGCGAAATATCCGTGAAGAAAAGGCACAAACATAAACAAAAACATTCCAAACATGCACAACAGTCTCCTGACAGTGAAGGTATAATCAACCCAACAACTGTGCACCAAGCCTTAAATTCCTTATTCTTTATTTATATTGACAATGATATTTTTTTTAGAAGCAAGACATATAGAACGCCGCCTACATAGTGTGGTTAAGGAGCGCCGTGCTGATTCAGAAGAACAAAGACCTACAAGAACTTACTATCAGTAAGTTTACCAGTGCCAGATTTTCAATTATTTCCAGAGTTACAGTTTATTTACTTTATGAAAAATTGTTTTTACATAAAAAATTAGTTTGTTTTTTTTTAAGTTTTTAGAGGATGAGGATTACAGTTTTTGAAAGCTTGTTCCAGTCAGCCACTTGGTGTGGGAAGCTCTATAGGAAAAATTAAAAGATTTTCAGTTTTATAGAATTTTGCAAATGTTTATTATCATGTACACAAATATAGTGGCCATGTATATGTTTTAATAAGATTACATGGCACCTACCTCCCATATCAGTTAGATAAAGTGCTTTCTGTAGCTTATAAGCTTTGTGTACT